>NC_052510.1:5656629-5923626 GCF_014356525.2 Nilaparvata lugens | reverse complement strand
GCATCGATTGAGAGAGAGTAGAGCTATGAACACCATGTTTGTGAGCCAGCATGCTTTTTGACTCCGTTCCCCCCATCTCATCATTTAAATTTACCTAGTACTACAGTTTTTGAACAGCCTTCCTAGACATGCCCCTTAATGTTTGAATGTTTATATGTTGCGCATTTACGGCGAAACGCGGTAATAGATTTTCATGAAATTTGACAGGTATATTCCTTTTTTAATTGCGCGTCTACGTATATTCAAGTTTTTGGAAATTTTGCATTTCAGGATAATATAAAGGAAAAAGGAGCCTCCTCCATACGCCAATATTAGAGTAAAAATCAGACTATAGAATTATTCATCATAAATCAGCTGACAAGTGATTACACAGATGTGTGGAGAAGCCAGTCTATTGCTATATTTCCATAAGGTCTATAGTTTCAATCAGGTACTTGTGGATGAGAATACTGCGTGAGGTCTACTGTTCACAGAACTACTAGTAATTATAACATCTGATCAGAGAGTATTATGGAGAATTAGATTGAATGAAATGATTCTTTCCTCTATTAAGCGTGGAGTTAGAATTCTATAGTGAGGTCCACGTTATAATGGCAGTGGATAAGATAGAAGAACTTCGTTACCGATTCTCTGCCTCAATTAATTGTATTTCTACATTGTCAAAAACAGATTTGGCATCGTTGCGGAGCTAGAAAAGGATAGTAGTACTTGCTTTGTCGAATGATGGACAAGGATAGCAACATCAAAGTTAATCAAATACTGTCATTATAACGTGGACCTCACTAAAGGGACTCTTTGCCACACAACCCTATCAAAATAAAAATCAGAGAATACTCTCTCTGCGAAATCTTTCCAAACTCATGATGCGAAATTCAGAAAATGCATGGAATAGGAAAGACCTGGAATCGTTTTCAATAAAACTGAATCTTTCATAATGCATTTCAAGTCTTGTGAATCAAGAATAGCTAAAGGTGCATTTTCGTTTGTGCGTAAATTTCCACAGTCGACGACGACAAGCATTGTTGACATTCATATTGTCCAAATTTCAAGTAAGCTAAAACAGCTGATCAAATAACTTTCCATTGTTTGTGTTTATTATTAAAGAATAAAACATTTCTAATAATATCAACATATTGCCATAAAAAGTATAAACTCAACCTCCCCCATTAAAACATAATTTGAACATAATCTTTTAGGTTATTTAGACAAATTGAAATCTACCCAATCTGAGATCCACACCATGTCGTGGTTGACGACGGCATTTACGCTCAAACGAAAACCCAGCTTAACAGCTAAAAAAATGAGAAAGTCAAAATTTAAGGGACTTCACTATTGATAAATTGAATGATGTACACAATATATAAAATATATTCACAACTTCAACAATCAAAATTACCTGATCTTCACTTAAACATTCGAGTTGAACCTTCAAGTTTGATAGCAAATTCAAGCTGAACCTTCAAGTTTAATTGACATTTAAGTTTAATCCATCATTCAAGTTGAGACTTCAAGTTTAATATTGACATTCGAGTTGGACCTTCACGTTTAATAGAACATTCAAGTTGAACCTTCAAGTTTAATTGACATTCAAGTTGAACCTTCAAGTTTGATTGAACATTGAAGTTGGGCCTTCAAGTTTAATTGACATTCAAATTGAACCTTCAAGTTTGATTGAACATTCATGTTGGGCCTTCAAGTTTAATTGACATTCGAGTTGGACCTTCACGTTTAATAGAACATTCAAGTTGAACCTTCGAGTTCAATTCACATTCAAGTTGAACTTTCAAGTTTGATTGAACATTCATGTTGGGCCTTCAAGTTTAATGACATTCGAGTTGGACCTTCAAGTTTAATTGAACATTGAAGTCTACTTGAATATTCACTTTAAACTACTTCAACCCCAATGAATTCAATACCTCAATAGTTACCACAGTTATTTAGTTTCTTAATATTTTGAGTCCCTAACAAATAAATATGATCCTTTCTCCAAATATGTTCACTTTCTGGATTGCCACACTCCATTCCTAAATCTAAACTATCCCTACCCGTTCCCTTGGACCGTATCTAATCAGAATCTGATTCCTAATGACCCAACAAAGGGTTCAATGAAAATCAAATTGGGGGGATGCAGTACATGTGGGAATTAGTATGACGACCTGACAACAGTGAGCAGCACTGACTGTCTAACCTACTACCACAAACACACACTCACACACCAACACAGCTGATGAGTGCTAGATCAATACTACCTTGAATTTCCCTATCCGGGTTCCCCGTTCCTATCCCTTCAATTTTCACTCAAATCCTACATATACACTCTCACTCTCTCTCTCTCTCTCTCTCTCTCTCTCTCTCTCTCTCTCTCTCTCTCTCTCTCTCTCTCTCAACACACTAGATACAGTAAATGAGAAATACCTTTCTATATAGTCTTTTTTTAACGTCTTCATTTTCTTCTTCAACTTCTTTACCTTTGCTCTTAGCCTGCTCATTCTTCTTCATCTGCTCTTCTTCCTCTCTTATTCTTCTTCATCCTATCATCATCCATCTTCCTTCATCTTCCCTCACTCCTATTCATTTTTCTTCTTCATCACATACGTCTGTTTCGTCTTCTTCTGCTTCCACTACAACTACTCATATATAATTTTTATCTTCTTCATGTTAATCTTATCACTTCCCACGGATTTCCTTTTCTCCTCCTACTCTTTTTCTCTTATACTACTTCTTCTACTGCTGGTTCTAATCCTCAATTACCTCCTGCTTCACATATTTCCGAGTTGTTTTATCTATTCTTCTTCAACTTCTTCTCCTTCTTATTAGTATTATTATTCTTCTTCGTCTGATATTTCCTGGTGAAGTTCTTCTCTTGCTTCTTTTATCATCTTCTTTCTCATCGTATCATTTCTGTGTTTCTGTCCTTTCTGGCCTTTTGCTCTTTCTTTCTTTCTTGCTCTTCTGCTCTTTCTACCCTTACAACTCAACCTATCAACCTATAAACTCTTTTCGTCCTTCTCATACTTCTTTTTCTTCAAAAGCTCCATCTTACACTCATACAAATCTCCTTTTCTTCTTCTCATCTCCTACGGCTCTCATCTTCCTGCTTCCCTTCCGCCACGTCTTGTTCTCATTCTTCACCCTTTCTTTCTTCTCCTTCGATCTGCCTTATCGTTTCATTTTCTTACATTTCTACCGAATTCTTCTGCTCCTCCTCCTCCAACTTCACTTCTTCTTCTTCTTCCTCTTTATCATCATCATCATCATCATCATCATCCTCTTCTTCTTCTTCTTCCTCTGCTTCAACCCCTTCCTCTTCATCCGATCATCTCAGCCAGGCCTGCAATAACTTTCAAATTACACTATGGAGGGCACTTGAATTCTGGTCTGCTGTGCAGAGCTCAAGTCAGCTGGGTCCGCACTTCAACAGCCATCGATTTCCACGAGAGAAAAGGAGATGCGGCAGAGAATGAGAGAGAGTGAGAGGAGTGAGAGAGAGAAAGTGTGACAGAGTGAGGGTGAGAGAGGGAGAGATTGATTCAAATTCTGAGAGAGAGAGAGAGAGACGTAGACCGCCTTTCAACATGTTGAGAAAAGATGAACAAGGTTTGGCAAGCAGCTGATCACAATCTGGGCCAATAAATTTTGCGACAATCTTTCCACATCCTCTCAAACTTCTTTTTCCTTCCTCTCCAAGTTTTATTCCTTCTCTTCCACTTCTTCATCATTTCCCTTCTCCTTTTATGGATCTTCTTCTTTTTCCTGAACATGTTGGATATTTTGCAACTTCTTCCTCATCGCCCTTTTTATTTTGCTGTGCTTAGAAACGAAGCTATCTGTGAGAACATTTTGGGAATATGAAATCATTCCAATGGAATAAAGTATATTGATTGATTGATTGATTCATACAATAAGTACATAATCAAAATGATATAATAAGAACGAATACATCAATAAGTACATCATCTTATAGGACTACTTTAATTGTGTCCTTGAATTCATAATATAGAAATGATTACATAGTAACCTTTTTACCAAAACTTTTTTATATAAACACTCCTTGTTAAAAAATGTACTAAGTAATTATTTCTATATTCTTCCTGAATTAACATTACAATCAAGTTCGCAATAACGTTTGAACTAGCCATTTTGTGTTGAAAAAACCGAGATTATAACTGAAAGAAATAGGTCACTATGCTCCAAGCTTCATAATCTATGTAGAATACAACAAAACCTCCCAAAAAAAGCTGTTTACAACAAAATATTGTAATAATCAATGGAGAAAAATACAGGGGAAAATCACAGACATTATGCCAAATGAAGCCTACGCTTCTCATTGGTGGATTTGTTCGGACAGCCCATCGTTTCCCATTGGTCGACGAGAGCCAATCAGAAGCCAGCTCGTAGCACTCTATGAAATGCAGGAATGTTCTGAGCAGGAACGTTCCTTCTCACTTTGGTTATGGATGAGTGAGGGAGAAGAAGATAATTCTGTTAGAGATACTAATTTTGTTGGAGTGATATGAAGAAGATATGATGGTGTCATATTAGCACTATAGTGAGGTCCACGTTATAATGGGAGTGTTTAATAAGCAATGGTATTGCTATCCTTGTCTATCATTCAACAAAGCAGATCGCGGTATCTCTTCTCGCTTAGCTCTGTTGCCAGATCGACTTTTAACAATGTACAATTGATAATTAATTAACGGAATGTTTCTTATTGATTTTAGAAATTCATTATGAAATTATTGGAAAATATAATTGATTATTTTAAACGAGAATGAACAATTAATATTACATCAATAAACCTGTATCAGCTACCGTCTATAGACAGAGGATCGGCAACGTTGTTCTGCTATCTATAACGTGGACCTCACTATAGAATATCCTCAGTCTTCTTTCAATGAAATAAAACGTTTTGAAATGACAACATTCCTCAAGTTTTTCAAGACAATATTTATATTCTCATCTTCAACTGTATCACAATCATAAATTTTATTCTCCAATCGTACGATTTCCATTGCAGCTATGCACCTCCACACAGTAGACTAATTTGCTGCGGTCTACCCAAGTGCTGGATTGCATTACCATTTCTGGTCCGGGGCCTTCTATTTAGATTATGCACTGCGGTGGTGGCATCTGCAAATTGAATTGAATTTAATCAAAAGACTGAGGTCAGCTTATCATGAGTGAGCTCCACTGAAATTGAATCTGGAATAATTTATCACGTTCCAAATTAGTTGTCACTGTTTGTCTCAACCTTCTCTTTCTCCTTTTATTCCTCTATCTGTATGTTTCCGAAGCTTTCTCCCTTTTCTCCTTTCTTAAAAACCATTACTTCTCCACAATTTTCCTTAGTTCTCCTTCTAATCCAATATTTTATTTTATCGTCATTTTGGTTTTATCCTCATTTCTCAACATTAATTTATTATTCTTCTCTTCTTTCTCTCCTTTAACATACTTTCTTTCTTTCTTATTATCTTCTACCTTTCTTATTGAATTTTTCTTTTATCTTTCTTCGTTTTTATTCATTTCTTTCTTATTATTCCACTTTACTTCTTATTCTTATTCCACTTCTTACACCATTTCCTACCACTTATTCACTTTTCAATTTAATCCTTCTCTTCTTCTTTTCTTTCATCAGCTTGTATTCCATTTTTCTAATCTTTATCAACTACAATAATTTTCCTTCCAATTTTACTTCTCCATTTTCTTCTACATCCTCTAATTTTTTCTCCTTCTCCCTATGTTCATTCTCCTCTTTCCGTTCGCTTTTCTCTTTCATTCCTCTTTATGATCTTATTTTTCCACTCTTCTACCTCCATTCGCCATCTATTCTCTCATTCTATAGTTATTCTTTCACCACTTACATACTTCATTCTTTTTTACTTTCTTTTCATTATTTTTTTACTTCATTCTTGATACCAGGCTTATTCCTGACTAACTCTTCTTTCTGATAAACAATTCCTCCTTCATTCTCTCAACTCCCATTTCTTTTTCTCTTATCTATCTTTCTTTATCTTTTTCCACCATCTCACTCCTTTTCTTCTCTTTCTCAGCTTCTCCTTCATCTTCGTAACTCCCTTCTCAGTCTTATCCTAAACTTCCTTCTCCTATCTAGCCTCCTCCTCCTCCTCTTCTTCTTCCTTCCCTTCTACCATTACTCCTCCTCTTCTTCTTCTCCTATTCTTACACCTCTTCTCCTATTCTTCCTCCTCCTCTTCTCCCACCTTCCTCCTCCTCTTCTTCACCTGTCCTTACTCCTCTTCTCCTATTTTTCCTCCCCCTCTTCTTCTATCCTTCTTCCTCCTCCTTCACCCCCAACCATCCTAATACTCTTCTCCAACCATTACTCCTCCTCTTCTTCACCTGTCCTTACTCCTCTTCTCCTATTCTTCCTCCTCCTTCACCCCCAACCATCCTAATACTCTTCTCCAACCATTACTCCTCCTCTTCTCCACCTGTCCTTTACTCCTCTTCTCCTATTCTTGCTCCTCCTTTTCTTCTCCCTACTACTACACCTCCTCCTCTTCCCCCACCAACCTCCTCCTCATCTCCTATCCTTCTTCCTCCTCCATTGCTCCTAATCTTTCTCTGTCTCCTCCTCTCCCCTTATTCATCCTCCTCACCCCTTATCATTCCTCCTCTTTCCCTATCTTTCCCCCTCTTCTTCATCCACCACCCCTCAGTTTCCTCATCCATTTCCTTTCGCCTCCTTTCCATTCCCGTCTCAGTTTCCTGTGAAGCGAAGAATTCAATGCGAACGGAAACCGCAGCCTTTTTCATCATTTATTCCATTTCTGTGTGTTGCAGTTGCCTTTTAAAGTGATAATTATCGGCTTCTCGACTCTGATATCTTGTTTAGATTGTCG
This sequence comes from Nilaparvata lugens, assembly GCF_014356525.2. Classification (NCBI taxonomy): domain Eukaryota; kingdom Metazoa; phylum Arthropoda; class Insecta; order Hemiptera; family Delphacidae; genus Nilaparvata; species Nilaparvata lugens. The sequence goes on along the minus strand of NC_052510.1, from coordinate 5,916,763 downwards.
GTGTCACGATTGCTCTCTAATAATCATCTTCAACTGACGCAGAGGATGAGATGATTGAGCCATGTTGCCAATTTCACTCGATTTATTTCACAGAGTAGACAGACACTCTTCAAGTCTTTATTTTCCAGTATATTTCCATATGCATTTATATATTTTCCGTATACAAGTCTATATTTTCCCAGTTAAGTTACACAAACACACTTGAATTTTTGGACGTAAGATTTTTTGCCGTCCTTATAAATTCTATTAGATCAAACAAAAGATGTCAAACAGATGATGTTTGTCTTGTTCAGTTTAATCTGATAGAATTCATGAGGAAAATCGATGTATGTTGTGTAACTGGATTTACTGTACTTTTACTCCTAATAAATTATTGTTAAAGCACATTTATTCATACATTTACATCAAATGAATTCAATGATTGGGAGGGAATAAACAGTATTCACCCCAAAACTGTTTCTCTACGAAATGTCGATACTATGATTCTATTATGTCTAATGATTCTATTCTATACTATACTATTCTAATGTCGATACTATGATTCTATGATTCTACTATGTCTAATGATTCTATTCATGAGAATCATTCGAATCCAATTTTATCCAATAAAACTTGAACCTTCGGCCAATGGAATGAGATGGGTTCCCTCCAAATAATTTTCATTAATATAGATTATCAACTATATCATTTAGTTGAGTAACCTGAGTGTGGCGTCTGGTCCCACAAGATGTCAAATAATCTATCGATAACTTAATAATAGGTTGTTTCTAAAGGTGTGTACAGATATACGCGCCGCGAACATGAGCAATTCACTTTAAATCAGCTGATTATATCTGCATTTTTACAGAAACGGTAAGATACAGATATAAAAGCTTGGCATCAGCTGATTAAAAGTGAATTGATCATGTTCGCGGCGCGTAAATCTGTACGCACCTCAAGAAGGTATCTGGTATCCACATACAATTCTAATTAACCGTCATTCCTGACATAATCATGCGTTTGTATGGGAAACAATAATTCTAATTGCTTAATGCTGAAGTATTTTTGAATGTAAGGAGTTATAATTGAACATTTTTAGATAGTGTTACAATAACAACATTTGTTTGACTTTCCAACATTTGATACTATTGATACCCCAGTCACCAATTATATATAGTTTGTATAGTATAGTTATTATTATTGAACAATGTTACAATATCCAACATTTGCTTGACTTTCCAACATTTGATTCTGTTGATACTCCAATACTTATGGTTACAAGCCCACACTTCATTTTCATTCACTTTTCACTCAGCGCTCGTGCCCAAGATATATAGTTGAACAAATAGCAACACAAAATAGCTGAAAGCGATTAAAAACATGTTTTCTATTCGACTATTTATGATAGTGACTGAGTCACGTGTTGCAGTTAAACGGTGATCGGCTGTTTCAGTCAGGAATGTTGTTCCAAAAATGCAGTTCTAGTCCTAGATAAATAGTAATATAGATATAGGTAGTCCTAGTCATAAATGGGCCTAGGTCTAGTTCTGAATGTATAGTGATATAGGCTTAGTATTGCTACTCCTAGATACTGTATGAATATAGTTATAGTACTCCTAGACCTACACCTAGATACAACTGAAGCCGGAAGGAATATAATGTTGCTGACTGCCGTTTCGAATGGAAAAATTCCTTTGAACATTATTTCGGAGTTCATCGTTCAGTTTATCTGTTCGTTAAGTATCGAATCCTTCTTCTATTATGAAACCTTTTGACCTTGTGTGATAGAAGCAGTTTTCTAAATTATTCACAACAATAATAGAGGTGCAATATAACAAAAGTGTCAGGGTATTTGAAAAATTTCAGAAAATTCAAATTTAAGAGGTATAATACATAGTATTTTAGAAGAAGACAAATTGGAATTAGAAGATATCAAATCGAAAAATAGATATCCAATGATTTTAAATGAGAAAATTTCTAATCATCGAATCAAGTTTGGTAGAACAATCAGTTAAGCCCTGCACACACACATCGATTTTTGTTCGTACGATATTTTGCCGTCCTTATGAATTCTATCAGATTAAACGGAACTTGACACCACATCAATCATATGGTTGAAATCATCTGTTTAATCTAATAAAATTTATAAGGACGGCAAAATACCGTACGAACGAAAATCGTTGTGTGTGTGTGCGGGGCTTCAAAGTATTCAACGTATTCTCTATCACAATAACCGAGAACTTATAAATTTCAAATATATTTAATCCTTGCATATTCATATTAGACATGCATATTTAGACATGATCTAAAATGTAGCCAAGTGTTCTCTGATACCAATGACTATTGTCAAATACAATGATCTATATAGGGTGTTTCATGAGTAGTGTCGAACATTCTAGGGTATTGTTCCTGGATGATAAGAGACTACAAAATAATGTCGTATCTAAAGAGTCTAAAACTCAGCGGTTATCCTTATAGCTGCCATTTTGTATTTTCACTTGAAAATCTTTATCTCAAGAACGAAATGTTGTATTGATCTGAAATTTGGCATGAATATTTATGATATAGAGACTCAACTTTAAAAAATAAAATAGAAATTTTCAATGTAAATTTCAAAAATGGCGGCCATTTTAAATTTTTGATTGCGAATTTCACGAAAACCGTTCACTTTACAAAAAAATTTACAAGAGACAAAAAAGTTAGCAAATTTTATCAAGATTTCAAGGATATTTCATTTATAAGATTGGTCAAAGAATAACAGATAAATTAATTCTTTTCGTACTGCATGTACAACTATGAAACAAACAAGATCATCTGAAAAACATTGTAAAATCAGCTGGATGGCCAAATGCAGCCATACCGAGTTTCAAAGCTTCATCTTAAATACAATTGGAATTGTAAATTTAATATTGATGTTTAAATGGTGACAAGTAGTCAAGCATGCAGTACGAAAAAAATAAATTTCTTTGTTATTCTTCGACCAGTCTTAATATAAAAGGTATCCTTGAAATCTTGATAAGATTTGCTAACTTTTTGGTCTCTGGTGAATTTTTGTAAAGTGAACGGTTTTCGTGAAATTTGCAATCAAACATTTTAAATGGCCGCCATTTTGAAAATTTACATTGGAAATTTTCTATTCTATTTTTTAAAGGTGAGTCTCTATAGCATAAATATTCATGCCGAGTTTCAGATCAATATAACATTTCGTTCTTGAGATAAAAATTCCTGAGTTAAAAAAAACAAAATGGCAGCTATAAGGATAACCGCTAAGTTTTGGACACTTGAAATACGACATTTGTAGTCTCCTATCATCCAGGAACAATACCCTAAAATGTTCCACACTACTTCTGAAACAACCTGTATAAAAATATCGACTGTAGGTAGTGAAAATTTATATATTTACTTACAATTCACAGTAAAATATAATTTCTCAAACTCAAATTTCCTACTACACTAATTACAAACTTCTATTGTGAATTGACAATATTTATTTGAATAATTTACATACAATTCACAGTACATATTATGTGAATTTCAAAAAGTTACAATCGAAAAACCGTATCTAACACAAATTGCATTATCATCCTACTACAATAATTCCAAACTCCTATTTTGAAAGCATGTTTTCTGGAAACGTTCTGTTGGAATTGGGGGAAATATGCACGAAACATTCAAGCTATTTGATCGTTGTACGGTCTGTAGGGGAAGAATCCCCCCAAAGAGTTCATCGGCCAAGCAAAGGTGAGTTACCATGACGAGCGACGTTTACGTCGACCCCCCCCCCATTGATCCCCTAAAATACCCCTTCCGCACCCTCCAAAACCATCAAAATCGAATCTTTGTACAAACGGGTGAAATCGCCTCGCCACAATTCCAGGAAAGTATGATTGGAATATATTACCAGTGTCACTAAAGTCATGAAATAAGGAATTCCCTATCCATTGAAGAATTTATTTATAAATAAAATTGATGAATGAATAAAAAATAAATATAATTTTATTTCCAAGAAACATACATGTTATGAGAAATATAGATGAGTCGTATAGACTTGGAAACTATGAAAATATTTGTATCAAATATATGCTCATCTATGGAAGTTATATACATCTATTATTATTAAACCCCCTCAAATTCTATGATAATATGTATAAAACATCTACATATCTATTGAATATGTTAAAATACATAATAATTATACACATCTATTTTGCTATCCATGACAAACTTCGAGTTAATTATCCGTTTTTGAATAAATAACTACTGCATTATTATTTTTTCTATTATAACTATTACTCACAAAGTAGTCAGTTGTGTCATCATAATAGTTCAAAAACGAACAGAATACTGTATACATATGGTATACTGACTGGAATCTCATGGACTTATGTAAAGTATAATACAAACAGTAAAGAAAAGTAGGGATCAAATCAAAGTTTATTCATCAAAAACAATAATTACAATACAAATTAGAAATCACAATTAATACAATTGAAACAATGAAGTTGGATGCATTGAATAATTTCTTAATAGGCGAAGATAATTCGATGAATACACCCCACTATAAATGATATAAATAAATAAATAAATAAATAAATAATTTTATTCATGGAGGCAACAGGTAAAAACCCATTTTGCCTCCTTCACACATTACAATCATACACTATACAATCCAAAAATGTATTTTAAGAATTAAGTATGAAGAAATGTTAAAAAACAAGAAATGTAATGTAAGTGAAATAATAAGAAATGGAAATTGAATGAATCAAAAATACTAACAAAAGTATGTCAAATGAATGAGAATGAAATTAAATATAAGATTTTAACAATTTTAGAAAACTTGAAATCAATAATTACTGTATTCAATTAATCAATTATCAATAAACTACAATAAATTAATCAATAGGCCTGAAAATAATTATTCAATTGATCAATAATTATCAATAAATCACAACAAATAAATCAATATTTATAATGAGGAAATTGCAAAGGTAATTAATTAAACCCTGAACTTTAAAACTTAATAAAGTCTGTTGATTCAAGTTTAGCCTACAATGAAAAGAAAAATAGAATGTCTGTGAATCACTACCACATAAAATTAATGAAAGAAAGAAATGCAAATCACGAAATGACAAATCACATAATATTATCGACTAGATCGCACGCCATCCTACGGAATTTGTACGGGGAGAACCAAAAGATATCCAAGTGCTGAGAACAACTATTGAAAATTCTCTGTGCTCTATTCAGAGGAGAGTTATAATGACTCACCGTTCTGGAGCGTGAGATATGAAAAGAAAAGGTCGAACGGCGAGCAATGGTATTTATATAAATATTAATTTTGGAAAGCAGATACGGAGAATCAATTTTGTTATTTAAAAGATTATAAAGGAAAAGAAGAGATTTGACGTCACGTCTGACTTTCAGTGATTTAATTTCAAACATACTTCTTAAAGAATTGGTAGGGTAATCAAACGGGCAGAAAACATTGTGCTTTTTATAATAAATACATCTCAAGAATTTATTCTGCATTCGTTCTAGTATTTGAATCTGTTCATTATAATATGGATTCCAAATTTCGCTAGCATATTCCATCAGGCTTCTTACAATTGATTTGTATAACAGTACCAAAGGCACTATGTCTCCAAAGGGTGAGCATGTCCTCAAGATGAATCCCATCTGCTGATTAGCTCTATTAGATATGTAATCTACATGTGCATTGAAAGAAAAATCAGAACTGAAAACCACTCCAAGATCCTTGAACGATTCCACCTTTTCTAATGGTATACCATTTATATGGTAAACATGTATGAAAGGAGAAGACTGTCGAGTAAAACTCATGAATTTACATTTTCCTACATTTATTTTTAGTTCATTTGTAACACACCACTTGGACAAATTGTCAACGTCAATCTGTAAATCATAACAATCTCTCAGATCATTGACTTCTTTGAACAACTTGACATCATCTGCATACAAAAGACATTTTGATTTATTGATAACAGATGGGAGATCATTGATGAATAAAATAAAAAGGAGTGGCCCAAGGTTAGAGCCCTGAGGTACCCCCGATGTGCACTCAAAGAATTCTGATTTATATTGTTGAATTTTTACATATTGTTTTCTTGCTTGAAGGTAGCTCTGAACAAGATGAACCAGAGTATCGCAGAATCCCAACACTTTAAGTTTTCTTATCAGAAGTCTATGGTTGATAGTGTCAAAGGCTTTTGATAAATCTGTGTAAATAACATCAGTACGCCCTCCATCATCTAGAACATGTGACACTTCATTACTAAAAACCATAAGATTGGAAACAGTGGAGCGACGAGGTAAAAATCCATGCTGCTGGGGTGAAATAATTCTCTGACCCTGATCATAAATTATGGAATAAATAACTTTTTCAAAAACTTTAGAAAAACAATTTAAAATAGAAATTGGCCTATAATTTTTTATATCATTTCTATTTCCAGATTTGAAAACTGGAGTAACCCTTGCCACCTTCCATTTTGAAGGAAATTTACCCGTCCTCAAAGATAAATTAAAAATAAATTTCAATGGCTTTATCAAGACTGCGGCACAGCCTTTAACAATAAAAGTTGGAATCGCATCAGGACCCTCAGAGCAGCCAGACTTAAGCTCATTAATCGCAGACAGGATGTCATCAAAAGAGACTGACCCAACACCCCCATTCAACAATGAGCAGCACTCAGACATCTCAGGAACCCCCTCTTGTGCATCAGGTGTATCAGCCTCATAAACAGATTTAAAATATTTAGAAAACCCATCGACGATATTTGCCCCATAGTAGGACTCTCCGTCAAGTGTCATGGTCGACTCCACAAAAGAAGTTTTTCTTTTCGAATTCACATACTTCCAGAAATTTTTAACATTATTTCGCAAACTATTTTGAATTCTACTTAAATATGCCTCATAGGCTGCTGAAATTCTAGTTTTAAGAGATGCTCGTAATGTTTTAAATATATTATCATGATAGGGTGAAGTTCTTCTCTTTCTTGAACACTTATTCTTCAATTTCAAATCAGATATGATATCATGTGTGAACCAGGGAGGATACTTATTATTTGAAAAAATCACCCTCCTCTTAGGAATGAACTCATTGAAATGATGGTAAAGTATTTTATAAAACTTATCTACTGCAGAGTCAACGTCACCACTACAAAAAACGGAATCCCAACTGCAATCACGGAGACTAAGATAGAGACCGAGAAAATCTCCTTTATGATATTCATAATGAAATTCAGGTGGGTGGCTTGAATTTAGCCCTGACGTCGTCACTGAGTATGAGGCATCCACACATAACGCAGGGTGATAACCATCTTCAGGGACAAGTGGATCATCGCTCTTCATTACTTTTACTGGAAAGTTACTCAACACTAAATCCAGAGTTCTACCAAGCTCATTTTGCACTGTGTTATATGATACTAGATCATAGAATGACATGAAACGATAAAGAAATTTTACTTTAGGTGAACCAGAAGAGAGATCATAAGTATTATTGTCAATTTCAGGTAAATTGAAATCTCCAACTATCATTAAATTCCCACTGAGAATGCCATTTAAAGATTCAATATATTCACAGTAGCCAATAAAAATATTCGATGGAGTTGACGGTGGAATGTAAACAGCATTTATGTGATAATAGGTTGAGCTCAATTTTAGTCTTATCCCTACGGTATCAAAACAAAAATTATCATTCTGACAAAGCTCAATACAGAGCTCAGATTGTAATGACCTTCTTACTGCAATAAGAACTCCACCTCCCCTCTGACAGCCATCACCCCCGCCCCTATCACTCCGATAGACAGCATAGCGATCGTCGAAAACTTCACTGCTGATTATGCCACTGTGCAGCCAAGTCTCAGTCAATATTATCAAATCGTAATCTGCATTTAAAAGTGAATTATAGAAATTAAGGACCTTTGTACGAAGTCCCCGAACATTTTGGTAGTATACAGACAAAGAGTGATTGAAAGACATATATTATGATAAAAAGAAAAAGTAAATGAATAAGTGAAGAGATAAGAAAAAAGAAAAAAAAATATTAGCGTCACCTTCAGCCGCACAAAAATGAAAAGGATTAAAAGTATTTCAGGTAGACGGATACCTAACGATAAGATACCGATAAAATGGGTTTATCTGTCACACAAACTGATACAGGTTTGGTACCGTTATGATATTGAATGAAATATTCTGGTTTCAGCTGAACGATACTTCCGAATGTGATTATCAATTACTGGTCTTAAACTAGAAAAAACTACTGTTGTTAACAAAAGAGAAAAAAAAACTTGAAATTGAATTTGAAAAATCTATAGCAGTGGTAAGTAATTAAGAAACAAAGATAAAAAAAATATTTCGTGTTAATTCAGCTCGAAAAATCGATCAATCGAACTCAAATAATCAATTTAAAATTCAAAGGTTCTATTTCAAATTCAATTATGTAACATACGGCACAAATTAATTACAGAGCCCAATATGCCGAGCAAAATGAAGATACAATCAAATTGTTCGATCTCAGAAATAACTTGACTTCTGTTAAATTTTGAAAAATCTTATCAGTATTATGACTATATCTATAATATAATTAAGGATAGAATTGGCTTATACACGTACGTGATAGGAAATTCACGAATGACCCATCATCACGTCTCAACTACTCAACTCATTAACTTCAAATTTGCATATAGATTCTTAATTCACAAAGGATGGTCATAGGTCTATTTCAATTCCCTCAAGATTTCAGTACGTAGTTTTTAATCAAACCATTGCGAAGCACGGGTAACATACTAGTTTTTAATAACGTATTTTACGTACTAGTACTTAATTACTCTAATTTGAATCAGATAATACGGTACACCAGAATGTCAAATTATCTACCTGATAATTTTGATACCTTCAATGACATTCTATTTTATCTATCAATTCATAATAGTATGTTATTGATTTATTGACCGAGCGAAGTGAGGTCTAAGATTAAAGTCGACGGTTTGGCATTTCTCTTAATGTTTAGATGTTTGAATGTTTATATGTTGCGCTTTTACGGCGAAACGCGGTAATAGATTTTCATGAAATTTGACAGGTATGTTCCTTTTTTAATTGCACGTCGACGTATAAACAAGGTTTTTGGAAATTTTGCATTTCAAGGATAATAAAAGGAGAAAGGAGCCTCCTTCATACGCCAATATTAGAGTAGAAATCAGACTATAGATTTATTCATCATAATTCTATTTTCTATTCGACATTCGACATTCTATTTTATCTATCAATTCATAATAGTATGTTATTGATTTATTGACCGAGCGATGTGAGGTCTAAGATTAAAGTCGACGGTTTGGCATTTCTCTTAATGTTTAGATGTTTGAATGTTTATATGTTGCGCTTTTACGGCGAAACGCGGTAATAGATTTTCATGAAATTTGACAGGTATGTTCCTTTTTTAATTGCACGTCGACGTATAAACAAGGTTTTTGGAAATTTTGCATTTCAAGGATAATATAAAAGGAGAAAGGAGCCTCCTTCACACGCCAATATTAGAGTAGAAATCAGACTATAGATTTATTCATCATAAATCAGCTGACAAGTGATTACACAGATGTGTGGAGAAGCCAGTCTATTGCTGTATTTCCATAAGGTCTATAGTTTCAATCAGGTACTTGTGGATGAGAATACTGCGTGAGGTCTACTGTTCACAGAACTACTAGTTGTACGTGCTGAGTATTAATTTATTTATGAAACCTATTATAGAGAAATTAGGAACGATTATAAACATATTTTTTTCAAATTTCAAAGCATAAAAATAACAAGACTGCTTCTAAATGGCATTCTAAAGGTCACATTCTTCCACACAATCAATTTTTCCACAGCGAATCCCATTCACCAGTCTGCAATCTGATACACCAATATCCGACAGGCTTCGGCCAGTTATCTTTTAGAATGCATCATATTGGCAATTTTCTTCTAATTTTTGCAGCAGAACCGTTCTTCTACAGTAATTACTCTCCCGCTACATTCTCCTAATTGGCACAGCCTTCTAAATATTAACCGGTGCACTAGCCTTCTCAATAATAACTGGTACACTAACCTATCCACAGCCTTCTCAATATATAATAACTGGTGCAGTGGCCTATCTGCTTTGGTGAGATCTATGTTAAACTGTCAGTATATCTCATAAAAAACAACCAACGCTTCCCATTTACCCAATGCTGCCAGTTCGAATTGAATCTCACTGTATAACAGTACTTTCATTATTACAGGTGTTGATCTCTTTTTCACGCGGTAATAGGCTATTTTCCATCTTCTCTTTCTTTCTAATCTGATTTTTTATTCGCCCGGTGAGAGAGAGGTATTCGGACGATTAGCTTTGAATGTTTCCTGAATAGAATGGCCTTGAAGTAAAAGACTTCAAGATTATGGTAAAAAGAGTTTTATAGATTCAGTGGCAACAAGAAATTCCTCAATAATTTTCAAAGGTTCAAACTCCCCAAGCAGAACGGTTCAATTTCTACAACTTTTACTCATCTAAATTACATGATTTATTATTTGTAATAGTTCCACGTATTCATAAAGAGGAAAATTAATAGTTTAAAAAAGAGGAATATGTAATGAGATTGATGCACTGCTAGGAAATCAAGAGGAACGGAGATTTGACAATACTTTTCAAAAGACTTGTTCATAATTCAACCTGATATGATTGGTATATTGAAATTGAAATCTTATTTGTTACTAACAAATTGTAAATGATAAATAAATAGAAATAACTTGACGGAATGGAATCTTGAAGAATTGAAAATAGGCCTATAACCATCCTCAGTTAATTAAGAATCTATATGAAACATTTCATGTTAAGTAGTTCAGACGTGATGATGCGTCAAACATAATTTTCCTATCCCGTACGTGTATAAGCCAGTTCTTTCCTTTATTATAGTATTATAGATAAGGATTGTGCTCAAAATCAAAAATGAATTTATAAATTACAACAATACCAAAATTTATTATTGATATCATTGTTGGATAACAACCTTAATCCAACAGTTTGCTTTCAACCTTAATTATTGTAATCATCCATTCTAATACTCTGACAACGTCTTGTACAATTTTATAATTGCTCTTCCACAAATAAATTATTCATAATTTTATTAACATCAAGATACACAAATTGGAATTGATCTCACAAGATTTTATACGATTCCAATCTTGAAAAGCAATCTAATTTCATGGTTAATATGAAGATTGATTGATTGATTTATTTAATTTCGTTTGCCAGGTCTGAAGAGACCTATGGCAAAACATCAAGTTACAGAAATACATTGAAAATCGATAAATAGAAAACAAAAATTTAAAATATAAATAAAAGAAGAGAGGTAGATGAGAAAGCTTTAGATGAGAAATCTACCAAAATTCTAATAAATTCAAGAAAACTTGGGGAAATGTAGACCATAAAATTCAATCTGTAACATCCATCAAATTCAATTAGGCCCACAGTATTGAGGATTAAGATATCGATGTAGTATGTACCCATCCACAAATCCTATTAACGATACCAATAAATCTACGTTATAACTCCTTAGAACCGGATCCAAATGCATTTGACACTCACAATTACATCTCCAACGTACTATTAAATTTAATGAACGTAACGGAACAATCCAAATTGGGAAACCAAGATACTTATCAATGAAATCTATTTCGGTTGTGAGTTTAGTTAGTTAACGTGCCGAAAGTCATGAATGAGATTGATGATCGCGTGGACGGTTGTAATTGTTTCATTCATAAGTTGCAGTATACTACTACTGATGGCTGTTTCATTGAAGTTTCAACCGCGATCCAATCAGAACAGATTGATCTACACTAACTTGAGATTTACTTCTGTCAGCATTGATTCAATGGGGAACATTGGTGTTATTTAGTAAGGAACAGTGACAGCTTGAATTGAAATCCTACTAAGGTAGGTTCGTTCATTCATGAAAGTTTCAACTACAATTCAATCAGCTACCGATTGTTTTATTTACTAATTGGTTGGTTCATTGAAGTTACAACCGTTATCAGATCGTGACTGTAACTGATTGATAACTGGAGCTCTTTAATTGAAGTTTAAACAACAATTTGTAACTGACTGACTGACATAACTTGCGCCAACCTTCCAAACAGGGACTTAGTAAAGTCCGAATGCTGCAAACTAAGTTCGCAAGCTTGCCAGGTACCATGTGAATTGATCGACAACTGATTTGATTCGACTGAAACATGCAAGGTGGTCATTTTGATGGACCGACCTCTCTATTGATCGAATTTTCACTTCCTCGACTGATTACAACACGAGATAGTTTTGTTTTCCGAATCGAAATGACGAAAGAGAGACAAATCTATCAAGAGAATGTTTTCATTGTTGCGATAAAGTTAGAAGAGGATTGATACGGACAAAATATATTCTTATTTATAGTTTCAGATTGATGATTCGGTGTAACAATTGAAATGGACATAACCTACATAATATTTGGACGATTTTAGACGAAATTAGGAAATAGAAGAAGTTTTGGGCAATAGCCTGTTTTTTCTTTTCCGACTATTGTTTAGTTTGCTCTACCCAATAAATGAATAAATAAAGAATAGAACGGAGAGATAATTTGAGAGTCCAGTCCCACAAGTTGTCAAATAATCAATAAATTTTTTCGAAAACTGAAAAGCATACTTCATTTATATTTATCTTAATTCTAAATGGTTGTGTTTCTGACTCAACCTGATGAAAGATAGAGAGAATGAATGAGAGAATACGCTAAATCTTACAAAAGAGAGCCACTAAGGGGGTTGGTGGAGAGAGAATACCTCCAAAAGAGAGAGGAAAAAGACCGACTCAAGAATGTTGTGTTTTCTGATTTCTGAGTAAAAATGTTTGGAGAAAAGAGAAACAAATTGAAGAATATACTGAATCTTTAAAAGGAGAAGTGTAAATGGTTGGAAAGAGATAGAAGTACCGAAAAAAGAGAGTTCGATAGATCTTGGAGAATATTTTGGAAAATGAGACAAAGAGAGAGAGAGAGAGAGAGCGTGAAAGGATTGAGACAGATCATTTTCCCAAACAGGTAATATAAATTTGGGCTTTTTTATTTCTGAAGGATAATATATTATTTTGTAAATTTTTTCATGTAAGTAAACTTATGAGACCATAAAAAGTTTCAAAATCCATCAATTAATTATTGAAAGAGATGAGGGAATAAGAGATAAAATGCATGAATGCAATATAACTGCTTGTTATAGGATGAATATTTCCTGATAAGCAATATAAAGTTATGTTGACTAACATGTACCAATTCATTATTCCATGTTTACCTTAACCCTTTTAGCTTTAGTCAACTTGAAAATGTGACCGGTGTGGTCACGAAACCATGGTCATGTACCGAATAAAACTGAATGAAAAAGACTAAGAAATTGTCAAAAAACCACTGATTTATTGATAATTAGAAAGACCGGTTTCGGTTATTACACCATTGTCAATCTCTGATTGTCAATCTCAGTTTATCAGAGATTGACAATGGTGTAATAACCGAAACCGGTCTTTCTAATTATCAATAAATCAGTGGTTTTTTGACAATTTCTTAGTCTTTTTCATTCAATATGAATAATTACCACAATATCAACTTCTCAACTACACAAAAAGCGAATAAAACTGTGTAGAATTTGACAACATTCTACAAAAACGAGCAAAAACGAGCAATAAGAATTATGCTGAACCTCAATAGAACTGATTCTGTAAAATTAGCTTTCTCAGACCTGGAAATTTTAACAATATATGGACAATACATATATGATGTTATAGTCTTTTTCAAAAAATTTGGTGACACAAACTTGAGAAATAACACTCACGGTTATAATAAAAGGTTTGGTCGTATAACAGAGAGGTACAGATTAGATCTTTTTACGAAAAAAACCATATACAGAGGTAAGAAGTGTTTTGTAAAGTTGCCAAGCAGTCTCCAAATATTAGAAGATCCAACAATGTTTGCAAAGTATCTAAGGGAATATCTGGTAAAATTGTCGCTGTATTCGTTTCAAGAGTTTAACATTGATTTTTGACGAAACGTTTTTGTCTATACTAGGCTAGCCTAGTTATTTATATCTATATATATATTTAATCTATTGACACTGTTCCAATGTATTTCTTACATCTGATGAATAAAGACTATTTCTATTCTATTCTATTCTAACATATTTGTGTTTTTATTCAATTCTGATTGATTATAGATTTAAAGAAATGTTTTGCAAAGAGAGAAAAATTCATTGGAAAAAAACTAAAGGCTTAACCGAGCCTTTGAATCTTTCTAGAACCGTACTTCCATCGTACTTTCGGTTGTGAGCTACTGTTTTGAATTGCTAAACTACGTTTAAAGACTCGGTTTGTGATTATGTCAGTCTGACTACGCCTGTGATTGTTTCATTGATATTGGAATCCATGATTATTACTGTCTTTTACATGATTTAGAGGCCTATATTAGGTTGTGTATTATGGTTCAACTAGTAAAAATTGAACCTTCTGGAAAATATGCAAAATCCTTCCTTTTTGAAATTTGTTTATTGCTAATGAATTTCAATTTCAAGAAATTTAATCATTATATTTTCTGTACTTCTCAGTAACATTGAGTATTGTTTTTGTGTATTATTTTGAAGCAATAAATGGGAGAAAACAATTTACTGTTAGTATGCAGTCTATGCCTATATTTATCGAAATTTCAAAACGTCAATCCTTTTTTGAGCTGTGCTAAACACTCCCAACAACAATTTTGAAATTGGTATAAGACTATTGTGTATTATGGTTTGAAAGAACTAGTAAAAATTGAACCTTCTAGAAAATATGCATATCCTTCCTATTTGAAATGTATTTATTGCTAATGAATTTGAATTGAAAAAAAAAAAATTACTACCTAGGACTAGTACAGTTAAGGATAAACACTAAACAGGAACCAATTTTTTTCACTTTTCGACGATAATCGTCAACAATGAGTAAGCATCAATTATGGACTCACTTTCTGCACAACTCACTGGAAATCGTTCGTCCTTTCTCTGCCAGGAGAGAAACTAAGAACGCGACGACACTTTAATAACGGTAACGACAGCGTGGCGCATATCGATTACGCGTTTATTTCTGTCCGACAATTGATTTTATATTTATAACACACAAATAACGCCAACGGGGAGAAAACACTTTCACTAGTTATATATACTTTTCACTTATACAGGAGAGTGAGAAAAAATGTGAAAAAAATATGATGAAGATGTTACAGGAAAAAAGTAGAAGAATATAGCAGGAAAATGTAACAGAAATTTGAGGAGGAAGTACATTTCAAAATGAACGATGTGAAAAAACACATAACATTTTTATGTCATTACTTTCTAATAAATTTTCGTTATTTTCCCGTTTTTTTTTTTATATTAATTCTCTAGTAAAATCTTATGTATATTTCTTATTTTCTTTCTGCACTTTGTATTTGTTTTCTTTCATCTTATACTCGAAATATTTGAAGTGTCATATTTATATTGTCTCAGTTTATTTAACTTTTGTAACTTTTTTTTTGTAACTGGGCACCCGCCAAAAACCTTCGTGTTTGGCAGGACCCTAAATTGTTTGAATTGCGAATAAAAAATTTTATTTGATTTAAAACAGTATACTGAAAATGAACTTGAAAGTTTTGTACGGTACTCATTTTTGTATTGAAAAGAGTTTTCATTCATAATATTTTTATTATGAAGTTCCAAGTGGATTTTAAAAATGTAACATTCATATTCATGACGGAATAAATAAATTTGAAAAAATGTTGGAACAGAGTGCAGAGCACAAAAAGAAATATTTAAGAAACTGAGAATGATGAATGAACATTTGAAAATTTCAACAATGAATTCTGTATGGGAGGAAAACAGAAAGATAAGAGAATGAATGACCTACAATTAGTATGTAGTAGTAAATATTGAGTTAGTAGTATTCAATGGTTTAGTGTGGAGTTAATTCAAGAGAAAATGATCTTGTATTTATGTAAATGTGTGTTACTTGGGCAGTTCCTCATCGATACTATAGATTGTAGAATTGACCCTACTCTTGTAAACCTGCTTCAAGGTTGAAATGCCGCTTACTTTCGTTGACATTGACCGTTCCATTATTCTCTGCGGTTTCTCTATTAAATACATGATAATATTAACAAGTTTCTCATCCTTCAAAATTATCCAATCCACATAGAATTCGTGAACTATTCAAAAAATTACATCTATAAATATTTCGAACCAGCAAGTTACCCGTGCTACTCGTGAATGTAATTGAAAATTTGACAAACTGGAAACTTGAGATACTGGAATCTTGAAAAACTGAAAATAGGCCTATTATCATCCTAGGTAAATAAAGAATCTATGAGCAAAATTTCAAGTTAATCAGTCCAGTAGTTCAGACGTGATGATGCGTCATTCGTGAATTTCCTATCCGGTACGTGTAAGCCAATTCTTTCCTTCATTATATTATAGATTTAAGCCAATTCTTTCCTTCATTATATTATAGATTTATGAAATTGAATTATTTTTAGTTGAAATTGTATGCCATTTCACTAGATTTTTCAATAGAATCAATCTCGCCGGAAAAAGTAGGTCGTCTTCGAAAAATTTGGGAAGCAAAAAATCTCATTTCAACTAAAAGTTTTTGGGGAAATATTGAAACTCATTCCAAATTTACCAAAAAACTCTTACAAGAAAATCGGGATGACTCAATATATTCTAGGAAGAATCTCAGGAACATCCTAAGTGGAAAAACCTTTTCCATGAATTTTTAGGCTGAAGATTTCAAAGCATCTCAAAAAACAGAAAATGAACACACTCTCCAAACACAAAATTTCCTTAAATATTATGCCAAGAAGGAAATTCTCATCAATCCAATTCATTGTTTTTATCCAAGAAGGAAATTATCATGATTTTTCTGGAACTATGAAAAATGAAAGAATTTTTGGGAAAATCAGACCTATAATTCAAGCCAAACCCTCATTAATGAATTTATTAGGAAACCTCCGAAAAAAGGAGTAGATTATCTTCTTTTTCGAAAAATATACATGAGAGAACCACCATCAAAGAATAATTCATAAGAGAAGAGAAACAAAGCCTTATCAACAAATCAATTTAGAAACTTTCTAAACAAAAATATCAGCTTGAGTGAATTTGACTATATTTTTAAACTTCCCCAAATTTTACTAAATTTATGGGAAAATCAGACCTCTAATTCAAGACAAACCCTCATTAACGAACTTATTAGGAAAACTCCATAGAATTTGGAGTTGTTCATCTATTTAAAAAAAAATATTAGAAAATCTCCATAAAAAATATATATGGAGGAGTGAACCTTTTCAAAAAAACCTATTTTAAAAACCTTTTAAAAAACTTTTTAAAAACCTCAAAAACACAAACTCAACAAATTAATATATAAATTTTGCATGGAAAGGAAAACCTACCTCTTCTTTCCATAACCGATGTTGTCCAACTCAATGTGACGATAAGCTGCGTAGGTGGCCATCACTACAACAAATTACGCGCAAGACCGACAGACGACTGACCGAACAAGTGTAACTCAACTCAAAACAGTAGCGGCTGGCGTAATCACCGCAGACGCTATGCAGACGTTACTCCCGTACTAGATGAGAAACAGTAGTAGTTACTAGGAAGTAGATACTCCTCTATAATCCCGTGGTACCAGCAATCAGTAGTCACTCGGAGCAACCGACTTGTCTCGAGTCGCAGGATGAACTGACGAGTGAAAGGACTCACAATCCGGGACTATCCTGGAAGGAGCGCGCTGGTGGGAGGTGCGAGAGAGAGGGAAACAGGATCTGAGTGCGCAGGATCGCTGGAATATCAGGAACGACGCCAGGCGTCACTTTAAAAACGTACTGACGCTGCAGCTACGGGTTGCAAGCCTTTTATCACCTTTCTGTCTTCTCCTACTACTCTCACTCCTCATGCTCTCTCACTCTCTTTCCCATTCTTTCTTTCTCTCCCTCATCAACCTCTCTCACTCTCACACTCTCTCTCTCAACCTCCTCACTTACTCCTTAGTCGGTCTCTCTCTTTTTCTCAAATCCTCTCACCCTTACTCTTTCTTACCACTCTCTCTCACACTCTCTCTTTCTCTCTATCTCTCTCTCTTAGTCTTTCTTATTCACTCACTCTTGAGGGTTAAGTGTAAGAGAGGGCCGACTGCGCCCTAACATCGCCCTCCTAGGTCAAAATAAAGGCAGTCATTCAATTCTAACTTTTATTCACTCACTCTCTCTCTAACTCTTATTCACTCACTCTCTCTTTCCCATTGGAGAGGAGAAAGGGGTGAATACGGGGACATCATCACGTAAGCTGAAAATACTCTACGTTCTACCTCAGAATAAACAATCCAGTATAGAAGTTTTCTCTGATTCTAGCAAAGAGTAACAGATAACATTCAATATCTAGATTATCCATATCTGGTTCTAGCTTAGTAGAGAAGATCACAATTTATAGTTTTCCCATTACTAACTTAGTAGAAATCACGATAAGTTTATAGTTTTCACAAATTCAGAACGTTTCATGGAGTTCAGAAATAGAATTTCCTTTCCTATTGCTTTCTAGGATGGAGGAAATTCTGTGAAAACTTTTGTTTTCCATTTTTGACATGTCTGATGAGACTACAATTTGTATAGCACACAGTAGATAGAATTTACATTCTCATTTGATTGTTGATTTTGAAAATTATCAGTAGAAAATCTTGTTTTCCATTTTCTATGAATACATCTGAGAACAACATGTGCAGAAAAATGGAGAGCTATTTGTTTTTCTTTTTTTGTCTGCTAATACTGAGCAGTACAGACAGAGGTTTTCCACAACATACGGAAACATTACAGACTCAAACCGTGTTCACCAGGATACTTCTCGCACAAATTAATACCTGACTACAATTAAACTATCAATAATTAATCATCAATAATGAAAATTTTGTGAAGTGAACAACTACAAGAACTTAACATATTTCGGACTATGTGTGACCTTATCTAAATTTGGGAGAGGAATACCAAAAGGTTACCTTATTTTTTCTCTCCCTATCATTTTAATGATGTACGTATTGTATGAATCAATGAAAAAAGGGTTGACGATACCCAAAGTTAGTAGACAGAAGGTTGGTCACTCATCTATAGTATTTTCGTTGAAATGCAATTGGAGTGGGGGAACTGCAGCCGTGACGTAGGCTGTAGTACAGAGTAGGCAGAATATCGCATTCTTGAAAATCATATGGTTTCGTATAGTCAAATTATATAACACAAACATTTTCTGACATGCAAGCTTTCTGTTTCTGCTTTACAATAATTATTAAAACATTTGAATAATACAATCATTTTGCCATATAAAAGCAAAAACCCCACCTCCTAACCTTCCCTTTCAAACCCTTAAGGTTTCTTCATCTTCTAGGTCGTGTTTATATTTTGTAGTTTGGCTATACATCAGCTTGTGAATTTCGGGGATGAGATATTTTGATTCTCGTAGAACATGTGCTCGATACCAGCATGTGTTCAGTGCATTTACAATGAATGAAATTCATCGAATTTATCGGGATCGGTTTATCGGTTTATTGCGATGCATTGGTTTATCAAGATTTTTTAAGGGTTAATCTGAAATTATAATAGTATAACATTGTCTACTAACGCTTTTCCAGCTTATTAACTTTTTCGTGTCACGTGAAATCCTATTTGGATAATATAGTATGTTCTACAAAAGAGGGTTGGTTAAAAAAATACAATGAGGGGTTTTTGAGCTTAAAATTATAAACGTTTTAAGGGGTAGCTTTGGAAGGAGTAAAAAAATGATGTACAGTACTAGTATTGGCGGTTATACATAATCCTTGAATCTCTGTTTTGAATTGGGAAAATATCGAATGAAATTACTTTGATTTAGCCTATTCTTATGGGGGTAAAACATATAAGAATGAATTTATATAAACAATTTCTTGAATGTTGTATGTAAACTGGGATTAGAACCCTATAATATGTTTTGGGTTCAACATTTGGTAGAAATTTATAAAAAATACAATATTAATAAAAATTGATAATATTCGAAAAGGAACTCATTACCAATATTGCTTTCAAAATATACTACTACGAATTTTCAATCTCTGAAATAGTTGAAATGAAATGAAAACTCCTTGAACAATTCAATAACTCGAAATCCAACCAAAGCCCATTAATCTAGTTTAGTTGATTCTTCAATAACTTCCAATCAATCAATGCAACTTAAAATCAAGAACAATATTACTAGTATATAGACATTTAACGGATTGATCTTCTGCATTTCAAGACTATTTTTCAAGAAATCTCAAATTAAAAATCAATTCTCTAACAAGAATCAATCAAGGTCAATCTCAACTCAAAGTTCTACCAACAATCTTTGATAAAAATAAAGTAAATAAATCAAACAACAGCAAATTAAGCACTCATTCAATCAATCAATCAATGAGAACCTGTCAAACAATCAATACTAATAATGTTGAGACAAGAATCCCTCAACAACTATTCCAAGACAATTTACAGGAGACTCAAACTATTGAAGTGAGTTGTTCCAATTATTGCCGATCGATCATGAAAACGAACTGTGCGATCAAAACGAAGCTTTAAAGGATGTATAAGAATTTTCCAAACTCCTATACTGTTTCAAAACTATTTCAGAAAAAATAAAATTGCTCTAACAATCTTCAATCGGACAAAACTAAGACAAATGAAATTGTCAATCTATATAAAGCAACTGTACTATCAAAACCAATAAGTTTTGAAGACTATACAAGAATTTTTCAACTCAAACTGACAATATCAAGTTGTTCTAACAATCTTCAATCGGGAAAAACTAAGAAAAATCACATTGTCAATCTATTAAAAGCAACTGTACAATCAAGACGAATAAACTTTGAAGACTATACAAGAATTTTCCAAACTCCTGTACGGTTTCGGATCGATTTCAACTCAAACTGACAAAATCAAGTTGTTGTTCTAACAATCTTGAATCGGACTAAACGAAGAAGAATGACATTGCACGAAAAATGAATCGGTAGATGAATCGGCATCCAACAGTTAGTCAGTTGTTGCTCGGAGAAATAAAAGTTCCGCCCTTCTGATGATAATGATGATAATGATGATGTCAATTCATCATCCATCGATAACAGCGGAAATTCGATGCACGGATCAACGAGTTTGTCGCTTTTAAAAGGTGGAAGAGAGGTTAGAGGAAGAATGAGGAGGAGGTGGAGGATGAAGAGGAGGAGGAGGAGGATGAGGAGGAGGAAAAGCAGAAGGAGGAGGAGGAAAAGGAGAAGGACGAAGAGGAGGAGGAAGATGAGGAGGACGAGGAGGAGGTGGAAGAGGAGAAGGAGGAGGAAAAAGAGGAGGAAGAAGAAGAAGAGGAGGTGGAGGAGGAGGACGGGGAGAAGGAGGAGGAGGAAGGGGAGAAGGAGGAGGAGGAGGATGAGCAGGAGGAGGATTAGAAGGATGAGGAGGAGGAAGAGGAGGAGAAGAAGAAGAGGAAGAAGAAGCAGAAGAAGAGAATGGGGATAGAGATGTGGTGAAGAAGAGGAGAATGAAGTAGAGGAAGAGAAGAGGAGGAGGATGAGAAAAGTAGAATGAAGAGGAAAACGATTGGGAGATGGAGGATAAGGAGAAGGCGGAGGAGGGTAAGGAGGAGGTAGAGGAGGGGGAGTAGGCGGTGGAGAAGGAAAAGAAGGAAAAGGAAAAGGAGGAGTGAGAGGATTAGATGAAGGAGAAGTAGACGGAGGAGGAAAAAGAGGGGAGAAGGAATGAGAGTATAACATAAAGGAGAAGATGAAGAGGAAAAAGACGAAAAAGAAAAATAAAATATGAGAAGAGTGGAGAAGAACAAGTGGTGGAAGAATAGGAGAAAGAAATATATAAAGAAATAGAGGAAAAGAAGGAAAAGGAAAAGGAGGAGTGAGAGGATTAGATGAAGGAGAAGTAGACGGAGGAGGAAAAAGAGGGGAGAAGGAATGAGAGTATTACATAAAGGAGAAGATGAAGAGGAAAAAGACGAAAAAGAAAAATAAAATATGAGAAGAGTGGAGAAGAACAAGTGGTGGAAGAATAGGAGAAAGAAATATATAAAGAAATAGAGGAAAAGAAGGAAAATAGTAGTGACTAAGCACAATGATAATGAAAAAAGCATGCAAAAGAAGCGGAAATCGGAGAAAGAAGGAGAGTTAGGAAAATATTAATAAGAGCAGAAAATAGAATTGTAGAGAGAAGGAGAGGAAAGAGTATAAGGTTAAGAGTAATATAAGAGGAATAAGAAGCGAGAAAAAGGAAGGGAAGGGAAATGAGCAGGAGAGGAAGTAGGAAAAGGAAAGATAAAACGAGTAAAAGTTACGTAGTAAGAAAAAAATGAGAGAAAGAGGAGATGTGAGAGTATTACGAGAGTAAAAGAAGAGGAATAAGAAGCGAAAAGGAAGGGAAAGGTAATGGGCAAGGGAGGAAGTAGAAAAAGAAGTGAGAGAGCAAGTGAAAGTGAAAAAGGAAGAAAGGAGAGGTGAGTGTATAAGGAGAGAGAGGGAGAAGAGGAATAAGAAGCGAAAAGGAAGGGAAGGGAAATGAGCAGGAGAGGAAGTAGGAAAAGGAAAGATAAAACGAGTAAAAGTTACGTAGTAAGAAAAAAATGAGAGAAAGAGGAGATGTGAGAGTATTACGAGAGTAAAAGAAGAGGAATAAGAAACGAGAAGAGGGAAAGGAAGGAAAATGAGCATGATAGAAAATAGAAGAGGATAAAGAAGTACAGTTAAAGTGGAGAATAGGTAAGAGAAAAATAATAGAGGGGAGTGATAAGAGAAAAAAGGAAGGAAATTATAAGATTCTGTGAAGCATACACACCCAGTTACAGAGAAAAAAACAAGATGCTGAAGTAAAATAAAAGAGTAGAAGTAAGTGGAAAAACTAGAAAGAAAAGTGCGGTTTTCTCGATGATTCAGTGGAGCATTCATGTCTGGTTCCTGAACGGAGAGAGAGTGAGAGAGAACAAGATTTATCGGTTTTTGAGAGAAGCATTGGACCAATTAGCAGACAGAAGCAGAGAGCAGTCTCTTCTCGTGAAATCACGAACCTAATTACTGAGGAAGCTGCATTACATGTCGACAGCATCACGTGACCAAATCTCTCAATTCGTGCACTAATTCTCGATTAGGTTGCAGAGAAACTAACATAAAAAGAGTGGGTGATAACATAGGTCTGAAGAGGCTATATCTACAGAGCAAGTACAAGATAATCATGTCATCTATAAGATAGTAATATCTGCAAACAAATTGATAAATGTGATCTTTAATATCAAAGAGGATAAACGAGCACTCGTAATAGCACAGACAAAAATGAATCCCATCAAAAGAAGGTATCCACAGACAAAAAATGCATAAGGTATCACATGATATAGGTTTTTCATGTTCCAAATATCAAGCCGAATTTTGTTATCTTGACCATCAACTTGAAACATTACCACCTTCCGATTTAGAAAATGAGCTTGAAAGCATGCTCTGTGAAATAGTAATTTTATTTGTATAAAGTGGGTTTTTCGACAACATCACAAGTCTCTTCAATTATTAAAAAATTGGATTTGGATTGATATTATGAAGAAAAAGATGTTAATGCGACGGAGTAATTTTAAATTCAAATAGGATCCCCAATGAAACCTACTGTCAAATTATTCTTGTAAAAGAAATAATATTTAGCTTTTTTCATAATTTTCATCAACTCTGTATAATTAGTCCAGTCACTATATACATTAGAATATAGAAATTGGCCATTTTTTGTGTATTGGAATATGGGCTTAAGTACACTCAACAATAAATTTTTCCATTTTCGACCGAATTGACTTATGATGCATGATTTTGGACCGCCTTGACGAGCCGAGAAGAATGAAGTGTAGTACAATGGATTCTGAGCATTGTGACAAAAGTTATAGAAGTTTGAAAATTTGATCCTTGAGGTGTCCTCCACTTGCGCGCCTCTCCACTAGGAAATACTGAAATGAAGTGCACCTAACGGGTGATTCTCATAGAACATATTCTCATGAACTTATGCCTTTGTGCAAAATGTCAATGTGAGGACAATGTAGTTGGTGATGATGGTTGAAGCTGGAAATTAGGTGTTTTTCACAATACACGAAGCATTGTTGTGAGGTGTCAGTCATTCACGATTCGATGATCTGTCTGCGGTCTGACTGTCTAGACAACAAAGCAACTGCAATTAAGAAAAAAATTGCAGCAGAGAGAACATGGAAAAATCAAAGATTGAAATGACCAAGCAACAAGGATAGAGATGGTAAACAGAGACGTCAAACCGATTCGGATCCAAGGAGTAACAAAACGATGATACTGGAGAATTTTCAAGGAGAGAGAGGAAGTTAAAGAAAATTAAAGAGAATGAAGATGGGGAGGAGGAGGATGAGGAGGAAAAGGAGAAGAGGAGAAAGAGTGGGAGATGGAGGATAAGGAGAAGGCGGAGGAGGGTAAGGAGGAGGTAGAGGAGGGGGAGTAGGCGGTGGAGAAGGAAAAGAAGGAAAAGGAAAAGGAGGAGTGAGAGGATTAGATGAAGGAGAAGTAGACGGAGGAGGAAAAAGAGGGGAGAAGGAATGAGAGTATTACATAAAGGAGAAGATGAAGAGAAAAAGACGAAAAAGAAAAATAAAATATGAGAAGAGTGGAGAAGAACAAGTGGTGGAAGAATAGGAGAAAGAAATATATAAAGAAATAGAGGAAAAGAAGGAAAATAGTAGTGACTAAGCACAATGATAATGAAAAAAGCATGCAAAAGAAGCGGAAATCGGAGAAAGAAGGAGAGTTAGGAAAATATTAATAAGAGCAGAAAATAGAATTGTAGAGAGAAGGAGAGGAAAGAGTATAAGGTTAAGAGTAATATAAGAGGAATAAGAAGCGAAAAGGAAGGGAAAGGTAATGGGCAAGGGAGGAAGTAGAAAAAGAAGTGAGAGAGCAAGTGAAAGTGAAAAAGGAAGAAAGGAGAGGTGAGTGTATAAGGAGAGAGAGGGAGAAGAGGAATAAGAAGCGATAGAAAAAGGAAGGGAAGGGAAATGAGCAGGAGAGGAAGTAGGAAAAGGAAGGGAAAGGGAATGAGCAAGGGAGGAAGTAGAAAAAGAAGTGAGAAAACAAGTGAAAGTGAAAAAGAAAGAGAAAAAAGAAGAGAAGGACAGGTGAGTGTATAAGGAGAGAGGGAGGGTGAAGAGGAATAAGAAGCGAGAAAAAGGAAGGGAAGGGAAATGAGCAGGAGAGGAAGTAGGAAAAGGAAAGATAAAACGAGTAAAAGTTACGTAGT
This sequence comes from Nilaparvata lugens, assembly GCF_014356525.2. Classification (NCBI taxonomy): domain Eukaryota; kingdom Metazoa; phylum Arthropoda; class Insecta; order Hemiptera; family Delphacidae; genus Nilaparvata; species Nilaparvata lugens. Next base: position 5,891,423 of record NC_052510.1, on the reverse strand, counting down.
AAGAAAAAAATGAGAGAAAGAGGAGATGTGAGAGTATTACGAGAGTAAAAGAAGAGGAATAAGAAACGAGAAGAGGGAAAGGAAGGAAAATGAGCATGATAGAAAATAGAAGAGGATAAAGAAGTACAGTTAAAGTGGAGAATAGGTAAGAGAAAAATAATAGAGGGGAGTGATAAGAGAAAAAAAGGAAGGAAATTATAAGATTCTGTGAAGCATACACACCCAGTTACAGAGAAAAAACGAGATGCTGAAGTAAAATAAAAGAGTAGAAGTAAGTGGAAAAACTAGAAAGAAAAGTGTGGTTTTCTCGATGATTCAGTGGAGCATTCATGTCTGGTTCCTGAACGGAGAGAGAGTGAGAGAGAACAAGATTTATCGGTTTTTGAGAGAAGCATTGGACCAATTAGCAGACAGAAGCAGAGAGCAGTCTCTTCTCGTGAAATCACGAACCTAATTACTGAGGAAGCTGCATTACATGTCGACAGCATCACGTGACCAAATCTCTCAATTCGTGCACTAATTCTCGATTAGGTTGCAGAGAAACTAACATAAAAAGAGTGGGTGATAACATAGGTCTGAAGAGGCTATATCTACAGAGCAAGTACAAGATAATCATGTCATCTATAAGATAGTAATATCTGCAAACAAATTGATAAATGTGATCTTTAATATCAAAGAGGATATACGAGCACTCGTAATAGCACAGACAAAAAAGGAATCCCATCAAAAGAAGGTATCCACAGACAAAAAATGCATAAGGTATCACATGATATAGGTTGTTCATGTTCCAAATATCAAGCCGAATTTTGTTATCTTGACCATCAACTTGAAACATTACCACCTTCCGATTTAGAAAAATGAGCTTGAAAGCATGCTCCTGTGAAATAGTAATTTTTATTTGTATAAAGTGGGTTTTTTGACAACATCACAAGTCTCTTCAATTATTAAAAAATTGGATTTGGATTGATATTATGAAGAAAAAGATGTTAATGCGACGGAGTAATTTTTAAATTCAAATAGGATCCCCAATGAAACCTACTGTCAAATTATTCTTGTAAAAGAAATAATATTTAGCTTTTTTCATAATTTTCATCAACTCTGTATAATTAGTCCAGTCACTATATACATTAGAATATAGAAATTGGCACAACAAGTACACTCAACAATAAATTTCTCCATTTTTCGACAGAATTTGACTTATGATGCATGATTTTGGACCGCCTTGACAAGCCGAGAAGAATGAAGTGTAGTACAATGGATTCTGAGCATTGTGTCAAAAGTTATAAATATTTGAAAACGCGCCTCTCCACTAGGAAATACTGAAATGAAGTGCACCTAACGGGTGATTCTCATAGAACATATTCTCATGAACTTATGCCTTTGTGCAAAATGTCAATGTGAGGACAATGTAGTTGGTGATGATGGTTGAAGCTGGAAATTAGGTGTTTTTCACAATACACGAAGCATTGTTGTGAGGTGTACCTCGAAATCTATATGAGATAGAGCGCTCTACCTGATCTCAGATTGTAGAGCACAAAAATACGCCCAGAGGGATTTTGAATTATACATCTAAATGATATCAATCGGAAGATATTGTTGATCAGAAACTAAAACTCATCAAAATTGATTTTTCTTCAAATTTCACTCATTTTTGAAAAATCATAACTCAGTCAGTACTCAATGGAGATAGAGAGTTCCGAATGAAGTCATTTTATAATCTGAAAAAAATGTAATAGCAATTTTTCTGTCTGATTACGAGATTTGGCAGAAATAGCGGAAAACTGGAAAATGAGCCGAAAGTACGAGGTTTTTGGGCCACCCTGTATCTAGCACAAGGAAATTTTGCATGAAGAAATTGGTTCTGGACTTCTCTTAAGTACCCAAATAATATATAAAAAAATCAGAACCATAATATAAATTACAAGCACACCCCCTTTTTTATGTCTATATTGACTGGACTAAATTAAAAGTTGCCGGTTTCAAAGATTACAATAAAACAGTTCTTCAGCGATTTCTCCAACCCAGGGGGACACCAATTATTACTGTTTTGTTGGGGTGAGTGTGTAAGAACTGCACAGTATGAGAGACTACCAGCGTCACAGAGCTTCACGAAATAGAACCACTAGGACAATCGACTTAAGTCAGTGGAATAATTATGAACATAAACGCCCTATAACATGGATATCTTCTTATTTACCTTGTCCAATTTTTTTATATGATAATACTCATTTTTTAGTTTCTATTAATATGATGTGGAAATATGATGTATGATAAAAATTGTCTTACGAGGAGAATAGAATTGAGAGAGTTGATGATTGAGAGGTTTCCTTTAAAAATGATCAATTATCAGCCAGTAGGAATGTGAGTCGGAATAGGCTATAGCCTAATCCTTAATTGTAAGAAGAAGAGAAGAAGAGTTGATGATAAGGCTACATACAGAGTGAGAACAAGATAATCATGTAAACTATCAAATGATAAAATATGTAAATAAATTGATAATTCAGTATGGAATATATAAGAAGAGAATTAGCTTAAATAGAAACTAGCATAGTTATGTTGGTGATAGCATAACGGGCAAGAACAAGATAATCATGTAAAGCGAGCTAGCTTTGAAGTGATACATAAATGCTTGGAAATTCCCTCGATGTACTTCATAACAATTTATATTCCCAGCAGGGTTTTAATGGCTTCCAATAACTACAAATCAGTAATAATTTATTACAATTTCATGAATATACAGTGTAAGACATAACACTTAATAAATGAGAGAGAAAAAATACAATTTGTAAGTGAAATGGTGAAGCCAGTACATAAAATGGAACAGAACGACGGGCCTATCGCGAACAAGAACCAGATTAAGCCACGCCTCCAAACTCTGCCTATACTCTCTCCTGATTGGTCGAAGAGCGTCGTGAGAATTATTTCTGAATTCTGCCGGTAGACCGCGGTATGTACCGGGTCAGTGCCAAGTTTCATACATCGCAATCATCTGTATCTATACCTGATACATTGCAGGTATGTATCAGTGTCATGTCAGGAATGTATTATTGAAACCCATTGATCCAATATTATTGAAATATCTGATGTTTGTTCAATGCATATTCGTATCTGGATTGTATCAATATTTTTAATGCGGTTTATGCCCACATGAGCTTTTTTGCTTGTGCATGAGTAATGAGAAGTGCAAGGGTGTTTATGAGATGATCAAACGTCCATGCCTATTCGATGGGATTCGGCGTGATTCGAACCCACGACCAGGAAGCACTAGCAGACTGAAGGCCACCTTCAAAACCTGCAAAACCTTAGTCGAATCGGCTATCCTGGCCGGCATGTGTATTGAATATTGTATCAAATATTATATTTTTCATGATTATAAAGTTACATATATTTTGTAACATAACTTGATATGTTACAGATGTTTCAAGATAGAAAAACAAACATGAGTATACTGTAAATTAAAAAGGAACAACAACTTCCATCCAACTTCACAATCCGAGACAAAGCTGCAACTTCATACCAACCGTTCCACAAGTTGCATTCAAATAATTGACATGTGACCACCACCCAATCACTTTCCACGGTCAGCACTCCTCATCACTAATGCTTCCCATTCAAACAATCCTGCCAGTTTCAACTGAAACTGTCAACAATTTGGGTGTGTACCGCTGCGTTCCACAATAATTATTTATACAGTGAGACTCACGTGAGACTGTCAGCATGCATTGTAGATAGCCTGAATGCTACCAACTCAACAGATACTGCTGTTTCAAGTGAATATGAGGCAGCAGCGGTGCGTGAGCTATGCATTGTCCTTGTTAACATACCGATTTTTGTTAACCATTCTGACAAAAAAGTGACTCCAACAAATAGAGTGACAGTGGTAGTCACGAATGCAGTTCCTGGGACTACGCCCTCATCACCCCTTTCTCTCCATCCTCACGTTTATTATCATTCTCTCTCTCTCTCTCTCTCTCTCTCTCTCTCTCTCTCTCTCTCTCTCTCTCTCTCTCTCTCTCTTGGGTAGAGAGTTAGTGGGGAGGATATTTTTAATATTCTTTCCGAAAAATGGACATTGATATGTCCAAAGCTCCGCCAATTTATGTCGATGCATAACAATATAATTATCTATAGTTATTATATTACAAATTGCTTTTTCATATCATATACAGTTCAATAATTATTATTTTCTTAGTCTATATTATGTAAATTCATCTATAATTTTGCTGTATTGTAATCTATAATTGTATATAAGTGTATAAGCCAGTATATATTGTAATCTACATGAATAAAGTACTCAATCAATCAATCTCTCTTTATCATAACAATATAATTATCTATAGTTATTATATTACAAATTACTTTTTCATATCATATACAGTTCAATAAATATTATTTTCTTAGTCTATATTATGTAATTTCATCTATAATTTTGCTGTATTGTGAGCTATTGTATATAAGTGTATAAGCCAGTATATATTGTAATCTACATGAATAAAGTACTCAATCAATCAATCTCTCTTTATCCTCTCGTTTATCAACTCTCTTTCACGACTTTCTACTGTGTCTTTCTGAATCCTCTCGTTCATCAACTCTCTTTCACGGCTTTCTACTCTCTCAACAAATTTTCATCGAGTTCCCGATAATCAGATCCACGTTATGATAACAGTATTTGATTAACATTGGTGTTGCTATCCTTGTCTATCATTCTACGAAGCAGATAGCGCTATCTCTTTCTTTATCCTCTCGTTTATCAACTCTTTTTCACGGCTTTCTACTCTCTCTTTTGCACATATTCGTCGAGTTTCCTATATAGTCAGGTCCACGTTATGATAACAGTATTCGATTAACATTGGTGTTGCTATCCTTGTCTATCATTCAACAAAGCAGATAGCGCTATCCTTTTCTGAGCTCTTACCTTGCCAGATCGTTTCTTAACAATGAGGAAATATAATTGATTAATAAAGTATTCAGCCTCAATAATGAAAATTTATTATTTATTAATTGAACAAATTTTTTTCTTGAGGAACGAAATATGATTGATTATTTAAAACAAGGATGAACAGTTAAATTTCATCAGATATACCGGTATCAGCTATCCTCTAGAAGACAGTGGCAAGGCAGAGAATCGGAACGCTGTTCTTCTATCCTACTCTATTGCCATTATAACGTGCTCCTCACTATATACTCTCTCTTTCATATATATTAGTTAAGGTTCCTGAGATGAAGCTCAATTTTATTACCACAACCTTTCGTTTATCAACTCTCCTTCACGTTCTTCTACTATCTTTTCCACACATATTCGTTGAGTTACGTAGGTTGGAGCTCATTTCCATCACCATGAATCTCTTGGTGTTTTAAACTTTCCAGTTTCCAAACTCATAATGCTTAGGCAAAAATTGATTTTGTAAAAAAAATGACCTACCCTATTTTCCCTGGTTTATATATTTAAGCGTCCATAGCTTCAACAAACACACTTGGGACATGCTGATTTACATTTTTACTTTCCTTGCCCTATTACCATAGGTAAGGAAAGTATTGCTTTCCAAAAAAAATTAAGGTACCCTAATTTCAAGTTTTCTATACGTTTCAAGGTCCCCTGAGTCCAAAAACATGATTTTTGGTTGTTGGTCTGTGTGTGTGTGTATGTGTGTATGTCTGTGAACACGATAACTCCATTCCTAATTAATCGATTGACTTGAAATTTTAAACTTAAGGTCCTTATACCATGAGGATCCGACGATAAGAAATTCAATAAAATTCAATTCAAAATGGCGGAAAAAATGGCGGATAATTACTGAAAAACCATGTTTTTCACGGTTTTCTCGAAAAGGCTCTAACGATTCCCTTCAAATTTATACCATGGATAGCTACTTATAAGTCCTATCAACTGACATGAGTCTCATTTCTGGGTTTTTGTAAAAAATATGACCTACCCTATTTGGATTTTTTAATTCTATCTGAATTTGTGAGAGATAGTTCAAAGATAGTCTTATTTTGTTCTCCTAATCATTTTTATGATGTGTTATTGTAAAAGAAATTGAGAACGGAGAATAAAGAATAATCCTTCCCAAACAAGCGCATTCTAAGCAGCTAAAATTATAACTTGGATACATCAGGTATGAGATCCCTTCCCGGTGGTCTTAAACTTACGTAATATTGTTGGGAAATTCGGTAATTCCTCCACTTGATTTTATCCAATTAATTATCTTATAATTCATTCTCGTTACAACATGAAAAATGTCACCAAAGTTTTCGACTTCTATTTGCTCAGCAAACACCAATACAGAAGAGTTTTCCAAAAAATTGTAGTTCAGGCACATTTCAAGCACGTCTAATCAAAATCAACACACCGCAAAGTTTTATGAATCTTACTTTACTAATTACTTTAAACATACTTTAATACGCATAAAAGTAGCCTACTTTACGTACTTTTAACAACACAAGTAACTTATTCCATCCTCTTCAAACCCTATTTGAAGTTAGTGACCCTTCAAGTGCAACTATATGGCATCCCTCTTGACTTACGCACGCCAATTCACCACAGCGAGCTAACCCTAATGATGATGAACAATGTGACATCCTGTGTATATCCTGTTTGTAGTGCCCACTTCCTCATACAAGTTCCGCCTATAAAGTTCTAGTTCAATATCGGTGATGAGTTATTATTTTTTAGTTATTTATTTAACTAAAATTTATTAGTTACTGGTTATTATAATATTTTTAAATATTTTGTAGTTATTTATTTTACAAAAATGTATTAGTTACTAGCAGGTAACCCGTGAAAGGGTCTAATTGAAACCTTGATAAACTGAAAACTTGACTTCCTGAAATCTTGAAGAATATAAGATAGGCCTATTTTTTTAAAAGAATTTATTGATACTCATAACAAAAAGCACAATTACAATTCCAAAGCAATAACAAAAATTCAATTGGCATGGCACATGCCGTCAGCCAGAGTTGGTAGTTCATCTGTATCATATCATATCAATTTTTTGATAAGCTGATTTCTCGAATCAGTTCTAAATTATTTCGGACATCTTATCGATACTCTCTATGCATTCAATCGCTCTGAATGGAAGCTATCAATGTTAGAAAAGAAAAATTCATATCAAACCTTAGCGCAAGATAGGCCTATAACAATCCTCGGTAAATTGTGAATCTATATGCAAATTTCAAGTTAATCAGTTGAGTAGTTGAGACGTGAAGATGCGTCATTCGTGAATTTCCTATCCAGTCGAGTATAAGCCAATTCTTTCCTTTATTATATTATAGACTAGTAGGTAACTCGTGTTCCGTAAGAGACTTATTAAAAACTTCACCTACTGAATCTTGCAAATCTAGGCTGGCTAGGCCTTAGCCATCCTAGGTGACTCGAGAATCTACAGGTGCGGCAGTCAATCCCGCATTTTTGGAATAGGTGTAAAAATAAACGGACGTAGATATCAAAGTTATATTCATAAATATTTTTCTACATTAAAAGCATTCAAGAAACATTGAAAATAATCACTGTTTGAAAATAACATCAGCAAGATGGCGACCTTCCCGAGTACGGCATTAGCGCAGGCGATTTGCGAAGCTGTTCATAACATCACGAAGCATAGGCTGAGGAATTCTTAGGCTGAGAACTTTAGGTATTGGAGTGACCAGAACCCGCAACAATTACATCAAAAACCTCTCCATTCATCTAAGTAACAGTTTGGTGCGCAATGTCCTCGTCGGGTATCATAGCCCTTATTTTTTTGAAAACGAAAGAGAGCGATCTGTTACTGTGAATGCTGAGCGCTATTCAACAATGTTAAGGACATTCTTCATTCCTCAGCTTCGGCAACATGAAGTGAATGAAGAAATATTGTTTCATTCAACAAGATGGAGCAACAAGTCACACAGTCCGCGTGAGCATGAATGTCTTAACTGAGTTTTTCCAAACCGAGTGATTCCCCGCAATGGCCCGTTTCCGTGGCCGCCTCGTTCACCACCTCACTGCGTGTGATTTTTTCTTGTGGGGTTACCTAAAAAGTAAAGTATACGAAGAAAGACCTCATACTGTTGGTGAACTGAAGGCAAGAATCCGGCTAGAAATTGAGAGAATTCCTCAGCCTATGCTTCGTGATGTTATGACAGCTTTGCAAATCGCCTGTGCGAATGCCGTACTCGGGAAGGCCGCCATCTTGCTGATGTAATTTCAAACAGTGATTATTTTCAATGTTTCTTAAATGCTTTCTAATTACAACATGAAAAATGTAACCAAAGTTTTCGACTTCTATTTGCTCAGCAAACACCAATACAGAAGAGTTTTCCAAAAAAAATGTACAGTTCAGGTACATTTCAAGCACGTCTAATCAAAATCAACACACCGCAAAGTTATATGAATCTTACTTTACTAATTACTTCAAACATACTTTAATACGCATAAAAGTAGCCTACTTTACGTACTTTTAACAACACAAGTAACTTATTCCATCCTCTTCAAACCCTATTTGAAGTTAGTGACCCTTCAAGTGCAACTATATGGCATCCCTCTTGACTTACGCACGCCAATTCACCACAGCGAGCTAACCCTAATGATGATGAACAATGTGACATCCTGTGTATATCCTGTTTGTAGTGCCCACTTCCTCATACAAGTTCCGCCTATAAAGTTCTAGTTCAATATCGGTGATGAGTTATTATTTTTTAGTTATTTATTTAACTAAAATTTATTAGTTAGCCTACTGGTTATTATAATATTTTGTAGTTATTTATTTTACAAAAATGTATCAGTTACTAGCAGGTAACCCGTGAAAGGGTCTAATTGAAACCTTGATAAACTGAAAACTTGACTTACTGAAATCTTGAAGAATTTAAGATAGGCCTTTTTTTAAAAGAATTTATTCATACTCATAACAAAAAGCACAATTACAATTCCAAAGCAATAACAAAAATTCAATTGGCAAGGCACAAGCCGTCAGCCAGAGTTGGTAGTTTATCTGTATCATATCATTTATCAATTTTTTGATAAGCTGATTTCTCGAATCAGTTCTAAATTATTTCGGACAACATCTTATCGATACTCTCTATGCATTCAATCGCTCTGAATGGAAGCTATCAATGTTAGAAAAGAAAAATTCATCATCAAACCTTAGCGCAAGATAGGCCTATAACCATCCTCGGTAAATTGTGAATCTATATGCAAAATTCCTAGTTAATCAGTTGAGTAGTTGATACGTGATGATGCGTCATTCGTGAATTTCCTATCCAGTCAAGTATAAGCCAATTCTTTCCTTTATTATATTATAGACTAGTAGGTAACTCGTGTTCCGTAAGAGAATAATTAAAAACTTGATAAACTGAAAACTTGACCTACTGAAATCTTGAAGAATTTTAAATTCGCCTATAACCACCCTAAGTAAATTGAGAATCTATATGCAAAATTTCAAGTTAATCAGTTGAGTAGTTGAGACGTGATGATGCGTCATTCGTGAATTTCCTATCCCGTCGAGAATAAGCCAATTCTTGTATTCTAAGCCAATACGTGTATAAGCAAATTCCTTTCTTTATTATATTATAGATATGGTTTAGATTTAGTATTGTGAAGCATAGATAAATTATACAAGAAGTGAATGCTTTTTCTATGGTGAACTAAAATTTTTATATATGAACTAAAATTTAAACTGAAATCTACTCTGAAAATATTGAAATTCTCACTGATTTCCATCATTGAATTCCTAATCTGCTGGGCAGAAATGAATAAACTATTGCCTCTTATGGGAGCTTTCACGCACATCAAGTCAGCTTAAGGTGCTTACATATACACGCCGCGAACATGAGCAATTCACTTTCATTCAGCTGACAATATCTGTATTTTTACAGAAACGGTATAAGATATTGATATAAAAAGCTTGGCATCGGCTGATTAAAAGTGATTTGCTCATGTTCGCGGCGCGTAAATCTGTACGCACCTTTATGATTGAACACTCCAGTATGAACAATTGATATTCTCTTTTAGTCCAGCAAAGCAGAAATGTTTTGGTAACAAACATCCTCACTTTCAAAGAGAAGTCCATAGATATCAATAAAAATAGTTCAGCTATTGAAGACATCATTACAAAAGTGTAGTAAATTCTAGATAGTTGAGTGTATATAGGAAGAAAAGCCTTTGAGAAATGACAAATAGTAATTATAGTTTGGCTTATGTCATAACGAAAGTGAAACAACTTCCAAATAAAGAGAAATATAGGTCAAATAGTACAATGAACTAGTGATGGAAAAGGAGTTCGAAAAATAGATTACTTTTTAGATGGCTTTTAAACTGGGGTTAATAAACTTGTAACACGGCCTCTTGACCGAGTCTATACAGTCTGGAGCCAATTGAGTTGAAACTCAGTTTACAGTCTATCTTTCCAGTGGGTAGGAGTGAGAGAGGCTGAGGCTCTTCTAATTGTGAAGAGTAAACGAAAATAATGAAAATTGGACATTAGTCCGCCTCCATGATCCAAATCCCATTTTAGGAAATTTCGTTCTTAAAAGAGATAGATGAGCACTGTGTAATCATATTTATAAAATAGAATTATAGTACCCTTTAAAATAATAAAACAATAATACAAAATGTAACGTAACATTACATTAAATAACGTGAATTCATACATTTAAAAAGACTGTGTAAACTGTGTAAGTGTGTTATTTAATTTTGAAAATAATATGATGTTCAATTTCTAAAGATCAACTAAAAAATTGAACAAGTAAGAAGTAACAAACTCCAGTGTGATGAAAATTTTTCAAATCTTACTGGAAATATTTTACAAAATGTTTTTTCAATATACTTTTAATAAGAAGCAACGAATTTAATCATCAATTTACTAACCCAATGAAGTTTAATTGTTTAGTTATTCTTTAGATAAAACTTTCTATAGCCAACCCACTCCAAGATAAACTCACTCTTCATCTACTTTGCTAAGCCTATAATCTTCAATTAAAATATTACTGTAATCAAATAACGCTGCAGTCCAAACTTTCAAATACACTTCAGTTCACACTTATGACGAACCAATAAAATCTCCATAAAGGAATCTCATAGGTCAATAGCATTCAATAGTCAAGCGAGTCATACAAGTTTATTTAGACAAGAAATCTATATAGAAAACCATAAACCCACTCGGGTGAGACACATTAAAATAAGTTTTACTCTAGAAATAGAGTTTCTTATTCTTGTTCAGATTCTTCTTCACTTTTTTCTCCTTGTTATTCTTCTTCTCTTCCTCTCCTTTCTTCTTTTCTCCTCTTCTTATTCTCCCTTGACTTCTCCTTCCTCTATTGTCAGTCCAAAGTCCATCATCAAGTTCATTGAAGACGTGTGACAGAGAGGCATGATATAATTTATGAGCAAGTACAGCTGTCTGTCTCTCAGTGAAATCGTTAAATCAAAACGTAAAATTTAAACTTCTTCCTCGCCATCCATATAATCTTGACCGTTTCTATTTCATTTTAATGTTCCTCCTATGCTAGCTTATTTCTCTTATTTGCTTCTAGAACTCCAATTCCTCTTCTACCCCTTCATCTTCTTCTTCTTCTTCATCATCCTCCTAATCTTCCTCCTTTTTTCACTCTATTTCTTTTTCTTCCTCTTCTTTTACCGATTCCCTTCACTTCTATTATTTGTCGGCTAACTTGAAACCAACTCTCTGTTTTATTAGTTAGTTTAAAAAGAACTATTTCTAGTTTTAGTGATTTAGTTCAGTCACCTCTGTACAATGAGAGGAACTAATAAAATAAGCATATACATCAACTTTAAGCTACTGTATTAGTTGGTATTTTGGACCAACTTCATATTAAGGTTTATTTCATATTTATTACATAATTCATAACTTATTTTGAAATTTTCCATATTTGGATCTGATCTAATAGATTCTATGAAAATTAAACTATTCACTTGAATTTCGAATTTATCCATAACTAGCTTACCCGGCGAACTTCGTACCGCCAAAAAGTCATGTATCTCATGTCGCACTTGACTTTATTTGGTGAATCATGAAATTTATCTGACAATCAATATTTTTATTTACATCTCAATACGGACTTCCTTTGTGCTTGAAGCTACGGTTTTAATACCAGTAAACAATTTTATCACAGAGTGATGTGTTTATTACAGCTGGTAAGTTCATATGCTAAATCATATTATCACAACATGATCTTGAATCTTGATGATCTACCCGTTCGACGTTAGCCGCTCGGCCGACAATTTCGAAAACATAGGTCTGTAAAATGGACTAATACATAATTATTATTAGCCCCCCTATTAAAATTTCTGGTCAGAAACCATCCCCAATATCCACACAACATATACCCAAAGTTTCATGCCGTTCTGTCAAGTAGTTTTCGAGTCTATAGGGAACAAACAAACACACAAACAGACATTGATTTTTATATGAAGAGATTTATATTGATATCCAGACTGATTTCATTTTAGGCAGTTTGAGAAGTTGTCTGCTGAATTGTATATAGACAGAGCTATCAGCTGAATGATATCAAAGACCTTAAAGAGATATAGACCCACAATGCCTATGCCTACCCAATGATAGCTCTTACTTGGAATTGAAGGCCGCCATTGGGGTATTTTAGCACGAGATATTATATCAATATATTTGTAATACTATAGATTACAAAGGCATTGGTATGTAATAATCATATAGGTTGCCCCCTCAATGGCCGATTTCAATTCCAAGTACTACACTAGCGCTGCATGTGAGTTTATGCATCTTCAAGGTCTTTGAATGATATAGACAAAGCTATCAGCTGAATGATATGAACAAAGTTAACAGCTGAATGATATGGACAAAGTTATCATGTGAATTATACAGAAAAAGGACAATAATTAAAATGTTGCATAATATTTTTAAAAATCTGCTATTTTAGAAACTATAATAAAAGAATTGTATCCAATCTCTATTCTTATACAATCTGCTATAATTCAAATTCTATTTGGCCTACTATTCAATTTTCCCACAATTTTCTACGCCCATTACAACCAACCCTATCGACTCCTGTACGCAAAATAATTCATTCTCATAATAAATTCTTACAGCGACATAAAACCGATGTTGCATCCATTTCCTCAATTTTCCAGGACTAAAACAAGATGTTCTCGAATTGTTTCAACCAGAATAGATTTCAGTTTTCCACTTCCTACAGTTCTGGTTCAACAACACCAGCTGCCCTGTTAAGATCCACTACAGACTGTCAGCATGCCTTACATATAACGCCAATACTAGCCATTCAACCAATACTGACAACAACGGAACAGCTGCTTTGATCAGATTCACTTCATACTGTCAGGATTCCTTATGGATAACACCGCAATACTTGTCATTTAACCAATGATGACAGTTTAAAATGAAGACTTACTACAGGGAAATTCACTCAAGTGGTGAGCGCCAATCAGAAAAAAGCAGAAATTATTAGTGGAAGCAGAGAATTGGAAATAGCAGAAGAAAATAGAAGACTGCAACGGCAGATACTTCCTCATTCCTTTAGCGATTCATCTGCCTTGATAAGAGCTGAGCCAATACGCTTGGCCAATTCTCTATATTATCCTCTGCCGAGATACACTTCAAATTATCAGCACTAGTTTTTACGGGAAGCTGTGTGATGTGTTATTCATAGGGAATGCTCACAATTTTAATTAAATCTCACAATAGAACTGTGATGAATTGGAAATAATAACATGGATCAATTTCGGATGAGAGTTGAACGAACGATAGAGCACTTTTAGGCAACTTGAACTACACATTAAAATGGTTTGTGAGATGAATCAGATGGGAGAAGAATTGCTATACTGGAGTCCCCGTTATGATGGCAGTGAAGAAAGATAGCAAAACAGCGTTGCCGTTTGTCTGCCTCGATTAATTATATTTCTACATTGTTAGAAACGGATTTGGCAACGTTGCGGAGCTAGAAAAGGATAGTGCTATCTGTTTTGACGAATGATGGACAAGGAAAGCAACACCAAATTTAATCAAACACAGCCATTATAACGTGGAACTCACGAAATAGTTGCTATAGTCCACGTTATAATGGTAGTGGAAAAAGATAAGAGAATACAGTGTTGCCGATTCTCTGCCTTCTATAGAGGATAGCTGATACCGATTTATCTGATGCAATATTTAACTGTTCATTCTTGTTGAAAATAATCAATTATATTTTGTTCGTCGAGAAATGATATATTCTTCAATGATTAAATAATAAATTCTTATAATTGAGATTATATATATTGTTAATTAATTTATATTTCTTCACTGATGGAGAAAGGATGAGCTAGAAAAGGATAGCGATATGCTTTGACGAATGATATAGAATAGAATAGCTGCCTTTATTTTTACCTAGGAGGGCGGAGTTAGGGCGCAGCCGGCCCTCTCTTACACTCAACCCTCCAATACAACGCAACGATATACATAGTACAGTCACTATTTGTGTACATGCACATTGGTGCATGCAATTTATATTGTAGTTCTGATTTTTAATACATTATTTGGATACATAAGAGAAGTCCAGGTCCAATTTCTTCATGCAAAATTTCCTTGTGCTAGATACAGAGTGGCCCAAAAACCTCGTAATTTTCGTCTCATTTTCCAGTTTTCAGCCATTTCTGCCAAATCTCGTAATCGGACAGAAAAATTTGCTCTCGCCTTTTTTTCAGATTATAAAATTCTGAATAGAATAAGATCATTCGGAACTGTCTATCTTCAATGAGTACTGAGTTATGATTTTTCAAAAATTAGTGAAATGTAACCAAATAGTATATTAAAAAATCAGAACTACAATATAAATTGCAAGCACACCCACTTTTTTATGTCTATATTGACTGGACTAACAAGGATAACAACACCAATATTCATCAAATACTGCCATTATAACGTGGACCTCACTATAGTTAATTGATGGAGATATTTTGATTGTGATATCAATTTCATACACGAGTAATAGAAGTATATCTGAAAGAATTTCTGAATATTCTGAGAGTATCTATTTGCTTGGTTTATGGGGTATATTAAAGTTTATAGATTAAGATCCATAAATTTGTCACGAGTCTAGCACAATCACTTGGTTAGTTTATCATGGAAACAATGATTTATGCTGACTGATATTAATTTAAATTGGAGAATGTTATTATTCTTGAGATAGAGATTTTATTATTAATGGTGTTTTTATCACTAGATGCATGAATCGGATAGTAGTAACCCAAGTTTATAGGACTGTTTAAACAGTTATTACTTCCTATGGAATATGCATTTTATATCGTCTACTATTACAATGTGAGTTTCATTGAACTGTATCAAACACTACACAAGCCATAATTTTTAACTTAAAACTTGTTCATAAATTTGAAAAAAGCTAGTGAACTTCATAGTGTACAATACCCAAGTGAATGATATTGAAAATACAATACCCAAAGTACAATACCCATTGGGTAACGCTAAATGGACTAGCATATAATGGCGGTCAGACAAACTTATGTTCTCCTGACCAAAAACTACACAACATCTTGAAGAAATTGGAAAAAATATAGTGTATATGTAGACATTTGAGAATCATGAGCTTTATATGTGTTGTGTATCAGTCATACGCTAAATAATAGATAACCCAAGTGAAATCTGTACTACTATTATAGAAAACTTTAGTTGACAAACTCCTCAGGCCAATTGATTGTTAAAAAATACAAATAATATTAGTAGTCAGCAGGTTATTAGAATAGGAAATTACTATAATTTTAGCTTGATACTGTCTCATGTAACAGGGTCCAAGAATAGTATATTATAGTATAGCTATATACTATCCTTGAACAGGGCCCAGGCAATATTTAGGTGAGTTCCGAACAACGGTTCCCGAAGTCTCAAGTTAACAATCTCCAGTAAACAATACTTAGGTGAGTTCCGAACTACGGCTATCGAAATCTCAAGTCAACAAAGCTAGTGAATTTCAGATAATATTCAAATGACCGATCTACTGTAATCGGAGAATCGAGTTAACAAACTCTAGTAAACACACTAACTTTATTTAGGTGAGTTCCGAACAACGGTTATCGAAATCTCAAGTCAACAAACGCTATTTAATTCCAGATAATTCCGATCTATTGTAATCATGAAATCAATCCAACAAAATAGCAAACTCCAAGCATAATTTAGGTAAGTTCCGAACAACGGTTACCGAAATCTCAAGTCCAAAAACGCTCGTTAATTCCAGATAATATTCAAGTGACCGATCTACTGTAATCATGAAATCAATTCAAAACTCCTAGCCTCATTAAGGTGAGTTCCGAACTGATTTTATCGAAAACTCGAGTTGACAAACTCCAGACAAACTGTAAACATAGAGCTTGAGTTGATACGCTCAACCTATGGAGATTAATCGGCCCAACTTGTACAAAGGAAGGTGCTTTTAATCCGGTGTATGGAGGCTAGCACAACAAAAGCCTTTTGTAACCGACACCTGAATCCAGATCATGATACAATATCGACCACTATAGGCCTAGGTCATATCGATTTTCCTTCCCCATGATACACTATCTCTTATCTTTCTTCTTCTTCTCCGTCGTCATCTTTTTCTTCGTCTTCTTCATCATCATCATCATCTTCGTCTTCTTCATCATCATCATCATCATCACATCATCATCATCATCATCATCATCATCATCATCATCATCATCATCATCATCATCATCATCATCTTCTTCTTCTTCTTCTTCTTCTTCTTCTTCTTCTTCTTCTTCTTCTTCTTCACCTCAACCTTCTTCTCCTTCACCACCTATCCATCCTACCACAATACTACGTATTACTGCAAATCCATCTCTAATTACGTATTACTGTCTTCCATCTCTACGTTTTCTATTCCTTTTTCTTCCTGTCTTCTTCCATGAATTTGTATTCCTTTGTCTTCTGCTTCTTTGCACCTCATTCTTTACTTTCTTGTTTGCTACTCCTTTCTAAACACCTTCTTCAACATCTCCTACTTACCTGTCTCACTTATTTCCTTCACATCATTCTTCTTCTTTCCTTCCACATCTTCTACTCTTATTTAATTTTATTCTTATTCTACTACTTCATTTTATTCTTATTTCTCCTCCTCTTCTTCATCATCATCTTCTTCTTCTTCTTCTTCATCATCATCATCATCATCATCATCATCATCATCTTCTTCTTCTTCTCCTTCTTCTTCTTCTTCTTCTTCTTCTCCTTCTTCGTCATCTTTTTCTACTTATTCTTCTTCTTCTTCTTCTTTCCTTCTCCGTCGTATTTTCAAACTGTATGGCTTCCTCCAGAGCCGGTTGATTCATCCTTGAACACTCTCTCACACGCACAAGCACACACATATAAAGTGAGCCTAATCCGAAATTCGATACGAGGGCTGGCTAATATGTAACGTCCTGACTATCGATGTCATCAAATTTAATCGTAAAAACTCAATGTGTAGAAGAAATTATACAATCAGCTACCGTATTACGTTCATACGGTTCAGGACACAGTATTGAATATACCTATCTCTACAATCTATGGAATGACTGGAGTATCAATACTGTATATCATTGATTAGCTGATAGTTATCATTGATTAGCTGATAGTTATCTGATGAATGAATAAAAAATCACTAAAATGGATATGATTGATCAGTAGTTAGCTACTGAAGTTGGTGTTTGTGTACAGACTTATGCGCCACGAACACAATCATTTTTCATCAGCCGATTCTACTCTTTATATAACTATATTTGAAAGATACAGGTACAATTAGCATCAGCTGATGAACATGAAATGCGCGTGTCCGTGGCGCATGAGAGTGAACGCACCTTATTATTAAACAAAATATTGAACAAAGAAATTTCGCTAACCACTATGTTGTAATGCATATTTTTTATAAACCACACATTCCCTGGAGAGAAGCCTTTTCAATAAAGAAAAATATGACATCACAGTTTAGGAATATATTTTTCAATGGGTACTCACCGAAATCTACGTTCTTATTTCGACAGAAAAGAAGTTCAGTAAATCAAAGCATAACTCACCTGAAACATAAAGAAAAAGTTTTAATTTACAAGAAAAAATCATGAGAAAGTACTTTAAAACAGAACGGATATAAAATTGGAGTATTTTAGAAGCTGAATACAAACAGTTTAATATATATGTTTCAATTCATTCCTATAGTTTATCAACCAATTTGCATCAAATTTGTTTACAAATAAATTATAAAATTTATTCTTGTAGAGCCTAATTTCTTGAAGATGAAGAGTACGTTGGACTATGAGCTACAAAAAAATTCAAAAAAGAGTACTTTACTACTGAATGGAAATAAAATTTGAGTACTCTTAGAACATGAATACATACAGTTCAATATATATTTCTTATTTATTCCTATGATTTATCAAACAATTTGCATAATTTACAAATAGATTACAAAATTATTCCTATAATGAATAAAAACAATTTTATACATAATTTCAATTTCTTCTTATTGTTTATCAAACAATTTGCATCAATTTCATTCACAAATTAATTACAAAATGTATTCCTGTAGTAGCTCATTTCTTGAGAAAGAGTTCATTGAACTACCATCCACAATAAATAGTGGGATAAATCATAAATAGTGAAAGAGTAAAATGAAGAGCCAGAAAATGCAATCAGCTAATAATACAGGAAACAACCAGGAAATAGACAAAAGGCAACTGGAAATACTGAAGAAGCCTATTAGGGTTCATATCATTACATTAGCCTTATGGCCGATAACCCCTAATGACGATATATTCTGCTGAAAATGAACGTTGCGTGTTTCTTATCAATAAATCCAAAATCTAAACGAGCTTCACTTTATCAATAACCGGAGATCTTCAATGTATGATTCAAAAAGTAAAAATACTGTACTTGGAGTTATCAGATAGAACACACAACATAATCTTCAATTAAAGTAATTAAAAGAGGAAATTTTATCAAAGGGAAACTTTTTATAGCAGTTGAAAGGTTTTATAACCATCACTAACAGTAATAATTACAACTTGAATATGGATTAAGTAAAGATGCAATTTAAATTTTAAAAAAGTAGTGCAAATTAGAGTTATTTAGAGAATATCGATAGTTTATTGTAAGAGAATTGAAAAGATTTTCATCAAACATGAAACTTCATTAGTTTATTTATAACTATTGGGTAACCCGTGCTCCGCAAGGGTGCTATCAAAATCTTAAAAATTGACGAACTAAAATCTTGAAGAATATAAAATAGGCCTATAACCATCCTCGGTAACTTAAGAATCTATATGCAAAAGTTAATCAGTCCAGTATTCCAGACGATACGATGCGTCAAACTTAATTTTCCTATTCTTCATGTTTTCTTAATTCTTGATTAGTGGTATTGGATGAAGAATACTTTGAAATTCAGTATGAAATACGATCTACACATTGATTGTTTTGAAGTGAAACATTATAGCAAACCGCAACAAATCAAACCACGATTATGTTGTCTACAACATAATTAAACAGGAAGCAAATCCCAAATAACAAAGTATTCAAGTTTAGTACACAGGATTTACACATCAGTATTAAGATTCGTGATTTACGTGTTCTATGCCAATTTACTGTGTAATATACCGAAGTACAGTATACTACAATATTTCTATTACCATAGTAATAACCTGTTGCTTACACTGGATGTATTCATGGATAGAGTTCAACAATCTACAGTGAGGTCCACGTTATAATGGCAGTGTTTGATTAGCAATGGTATTACTATCCTTGTCTATCATTCAACAAAGCGGATACAGCTCTTTCTCGCTTTGCTCTGTTGCCAGATCGTCTTTTAACAATGTAGGATTAATAATTAATTGACAGAATATTTCATCAGAATTATGAAAACTCATTATGAAAAATATAATGTCTTGCTTAATAAAATAGAATTGATTATTTTAAACGAGAATGAACCGTTAATTTACATCTATACACCTGTATCGCTATTTCTTTCTCGCTTTGCTGTGTTACCAGATCGTCTTTCAACAATGTAGAATTAATAATTAACTAAGAAAATATTTCATCTTAATTATGAAAACTCATTATGAAAAATATAATTTCTTGCTTAGTAAAATATAATTGATTTTTTTAACGAGAATGAACCGTTAATATTACATCTATAAACCTGTACCGCTATCTTTTTCTCGCTTTGCTGTGTTGCCAGATCGTCTTTCAACAATGTAGAATTAATAATTAACTAACAAAATATTTCATCTTAATTATGAAAACTCATTATGAAAAATATAATTTCTTGCTTAGTAAAATATAATTGAATTTTTTAACGAGAATGAACCGTTAATATTACATTTAGAAACCTGTACCGCTCTCTTTCTCGCTTTGCTGTGTTGCCACATCGTCTTTTAACAATGTAGAATTAATAATTAATTTACAAAATATTTCATCTTAATTATGAAAACTCAATATGAAAAATATAATTTCTTGCTTAGTAAAATATAATTGATTATTTTAAACGAGAATGAACCGTTAATATTACATCTATAAACCTGTACCGCTATCTTTTTCTCGCTTTGCTGTGTTGCCACATCGTCTTTTAACAATGTAGAATTAATAATTAATTTACAAAATATTTCATCTTAATTATAAAAACTCATTATGAAAAATATAATTTCTTGCTTAGTAAAATATAATTGATTATTTTAAACGAGAATGAACCGTTAATATTAGATCAATAAACCTGTATCAGCCACCGTCTATAGAAGGCATTGACAAGACAGAGGATCGACGTTCCAATTCTTGTTGCCGCTAGATCACGTGATATTCCATAAACGCCTAAGCAACCTCCACGGTTTGGAGTGATGTTTATGTCAATTACAGGATCGCAATTGAAAAATTTATCTCCTGTTTTATAATCAACGTTTTTATCCTTTTTTTCTCCACTGCCATTATAACGTGGACCTCACTATACAAGTGTATATAGCTAATAAAGATCAAAATATAATAATCAGGGCCATGGTGAGGTTCATTTCAAACTGTCAGCATAAATTGAATGGGAAAAATCTATGTTATAAATGGAGAATACAGACATATCTGGAATCTAAGTCAATTTCACTGCAGCACAAATCAAGAGCTTCATTAGAACTGAAGCAGGCGCCTCAGGCATAAAAACATGATCGTAAATAATTCGGAGATGATAGTAAACTTGCTTCTAACACTTATTATGGGAGAGAAACATGTTGTAGGATTAGAATATTATATTAAGAAATATTATAAATTCTAATATAGCTGTGCTACATGTAACTCTGCTATATAGTATAAACCTAGCTTGAGTGAATATGGTGAAGAAGTAAGAGCCCCAGCTACAGAGCTACAGAAGTAAACTGTGGTAAAAAGCCTTGAGAAGGGGTAAAATATGTTGATAATCAGTTGGATTTCTTAAAGATAATAATTATTGAACTTTTCTAATCTTTTATTGAACTCTCAATAATATGAAGAAATAATTATGAAGAAAATAAAATAAGGACTTTATATCATGAATCTTGGATGTTTCGGAACCACTTGGCTTGATGATTAATATAAAGCCGTGTCCACACTCAAAAAATGTTCGACATACATGTTCGGCAAACATGTTTGTTGAGGGGCTGAGACACAAACATTTTAAAAAGTTTGGACAATCATTGTTTGTCAAACAAAAAATTACTGTTTTTCCAAACATTTTCAGTGCTGCTGTGAAACATGAAGCTGTTCTCCTCACATACAAATATTTTGTTTGGTGACGCGTCCACACTGGCCACGGGCAAACATTGTTTGTCAAACATAATAAAATTTGCCCAAACTGTTCCAACAAACTTGTTTGTCGAACATTTGTTCAGTGTGGACACGGCTTAACATTGACTTGATAATATAACCAGAATTTATGCTTCTCACAGTAGTTTCATATTGAGATTTTCAGAAAAATAAATTTTTTTCAATATTTTTTTATTCAATCACATGGAAAATTCATCAGTGATCGAAAAAACACAATTCGACTATGCAGTCAACATCCCACATTATCCTATCCTATACTATTAAACGAGCAGTTTGTATGTTAATAATATGTTTATACGGGATGTTTGGATGCTCAGATGTTTAGATGTTTATATGTTTGTATTTCACCTGATCTCGAAAACGGCTCTAATGATTCTCACGAAATTCAGAACATAGTAGGTTTATAATACAAAAATTCGATTGCACTACGTTTCATCCCTGGGAAAACTCGCTGAAGGACATTAAAAGGATAATTATTATTCATCCTTGGAAAAACAGCTGATAATAATTATTTCGTCGTCTGTTGATGATGGAAGTGAGTGAGCGAGTTCATGTGTGAGGGTCTGTGTCAAAATTATGACTCAGCTGTTGAACTTTTGTAATCATTTAAACAGGTACTTGATGCCGGTTGCAAAAAGCCGGATAATTTTCAATCCTGATTAATTCCAGTAGATCCGTCTTTTTGGAATCGTCTTCTCTGATTTGGTTCACGTGAAATTAATCAGGATTAAAATTTAACCGGCTTTTGTGCGACCGGGCCTTTGTGAGGGAAAATTTTTGCATTCCTCTGGGGATTGATCTCAATTTACTGTGATTAGATAGAACATTTCTGTATGAACTATGAATGTTATTATAATTACTTCTTTCGTAAAAATTTGTTTATGCTTTTGTACTCCAGAGCGAAGCTCGGTCCCCGATATTTGACATAAATATTCATCAAACAATATTTATTAATAAAATGAGCAATTTCATCACAAAAAAATTCATGAGTGAAGAAACAATAGATTACACAGAATGAACAAATTTTACTATGAAGTCCCATATAATCAACAAACAAATTTAACTCTATTTGCTAGTTGCAATTGGTTCAGATTTTTGCTAATACAACCAACAAAAGATGAATATTTGAAAACATCCAAGCGTTATCCAGTCTGCCGTAAAAATGTTTTCTCTTTCGGACAGCTGGAATAGATGTGACCCATTTATCAGATGAAACTGAGTGGCCATCCGAGCTGTGAAAATCAGGCTGATTACAGGAAGAAATTTAAAACAGCAGGAAAGCCAGCAGTTAGTCGCTAAGAAGACTGACAAATTGCATGGAAAATTTGTGAAAGCTGTCTTATTTGCTTTTAATGGTGCTAGTGGTAATGAAATGAGTGATTAACTGTATTAATGGTGTTGGAGAATAGAGTTTCGTACAACATGAAGTTTCATGATTCGTAGAATGTTATTTTGGTGTACTGAGGTGTGATTTTCGGTGTGAAAAAAGAAATGCATCAAATTGAACACTAATGTTTGTTATTTTTTGCAGTGTTAATAAAAGCCCCGTTTCAGGCAATTTAATTGAGCACTAAAAAGCACAGATCTCAAGTTAAATCAGCATTGGTCAATGGTCCCGACTGGCAAATTAAATTGAACATAAATATAAATAAAATACAAATTTTTAACAAGTGAAAATAAAATTTAAACAAATCGACATAAAGAATCTCAACGCATATCCTATTATATTAAGTGAGCAATTTCTGTATTTATATATCTGGTTATTTTTATATCTGGTTATTATGTTCAACGGATCTCGAAAACGGCTCTAACGATTTTCACGAAATTTGGAGCATAGTAGGTTTATGATATAAAGATTCGATTGCAATAGGTCTCATTCTTGGGAAAACTCGTTGAACGACATTAAAAGGATAATTCATCCTTGGCTGAAACAGCTGTGGATAGTAAAAAAGTGAGTGAGCGAGTGAGTAATGTGAAAAATCAAATTATCGCTTCCCCCAAATTCATAAGATGATATAATTATAGCCAGCTGTGAAATATGAACACGATCATTTTAGAGAATTGTGTTCTGTTTATCAATAAATAAAAATAACGAGCGAAGCTCGGTGCCCCGATATTTATTAAATAAACAGCATGGTAATCTGGGAGCCTCATTTCAGAATCGCACGTTCTTATTTCACTTTATACAATTATTATCTGTCCTATCAACTTTTCTCAATTTCTTCAACCATTTGATCCCTACTTTCACACCTTATCTCATTGTCTTTACAATATTATTCTATCTTCTCCTTCTTCTCCTTCTCCTTCTCCTCCTCTTCTTCTTCTTCTTCTTCTTCTTCTTCTTCTTCTTCTTCTTCTTCTTCTTCTTCTAACAGTTAGCGGTTCCAGTTCTTCAGGACGCCTCTTTTCGTTTTTCTTTCAATGAAAATGCCCAAGATCTCTATTATTTTACAAAATTGTGCAGTTTCCAAAGAGTATCTCCATGTATCCAGACAACTGCAGTTCTGCCTGTATTTTATTAGTCCGGGTCCTGTAGCTGTGCCTATCGGCGGAGGGCCACTAGACTACAATACTACACGTTCAAAAACATCCAACATTTTCGAAAATGTATCTCTCCATAAGCAACAGACACTCTTGTGTATCTTCTTAGAAGCAACGTGTTGCATCCGAAAAGATACACAAGGAGCTTTTTGGAGTTACGTCCTTTTAGCACAAATGTATCTCTCCATAAGCAACATATGCTCTTATGTATCTTCTTAAAAGCAATGTGTTGCATCCCAAATCCGAATGTATCTCTCCATAATCAACAGATGCTCTTATGTATCTTCTTAGAAGCAATGTGTTGCATCCAAAAAGATACACAAGGAGCTTTTTGGAGTTACAACCTTTTAGCACAACACAGCCTATCAGCTGACATTCGTTCAACATGCTCTTTCCATTGCTGGTGATACGTTAAGGTGCGTACAGAACCAAATCAGCTGATGCCAAGCTTTTTATATCTATATCTTACCGTTTCTGTGAAAATACAGATATAATCATCTGATTAAAAGTGAATTGCTCATGTTCGAGGCGCGTAAATCTGTACGCACCTTTACAATTCTCTCATTCATGAAGAGTCTCTGTGTGTAGAAGCTTCCTCCATCTAGAAATGTAGGGCCTCTGAAGCCCGGTGTTTTTTTCAAAGCCGTGAATATCACCCCGCGAACTATATCTTGCCTATATGCAGTTTCAAAGTCACAGATGCAAAGCTACGGGACGCGTACTGTACATTCATGTCGATTGTAAGATCGCTCTGAGCGAGAGAGCTATACTCTGTACAAAATTACTTTTGACTTGGGATGGACATGCGCTGCAAAGAATGCATAGAGCGGTAGGGATACAAAGGCAGCGATGTTGCCGTTCTGAACCGGCCAGCGTTCTCTAATATTTATAGTGCGTATTCAAGAGCTCATGTTAAACTTATGAAGTTTTCTCTCTGACTCGACTGATTTTGGTAGAGAGTTAGTGGGGAGGATATTTTTAATATTCTTTCCGAAGAATGGACATTGATATGTCCAAAGCTCCGCCAATGTATGTAGATGCATAACAATATAATTTTCTATAGTTATTATATTACAAATTGCTTTTTCATATCATATACATTTCTTTAAATTATTTTCAGTTTGGAAATTATTTTCTTAGTCTACATTATGTAAATTCATCTATAATTTTGCTGTATTGTAAGCTATTGTATATAAGTGTATAAGCCAGTATATATTGTAATCTACATAAAGTACTCAATCAATCAATCAATCTAATCGACAAATTGTCAACTGCGCTTCAACCTATATGACTATTCATCACTGTAATTGGCTGATCTCCCTCCGTTTCTCGGTGCCGCATATTCCTCCAAGTCAAAAGTAATTTTGTACAGAGTATAATATACATATTCTGAAACATCCTTTCTCCTTAAAACTTGAAACCCCGATTAGGAAGAAGCACCAGTTTGAGGAGCTTGAGGAAAGACGTGCACTTCATTATCACCTTGTAGCTGGCTGAATGCTGATCAACCAGCCCAATTCAGCACGGCTCTGATCAGCAATCAGCTTCTTTCTGATCGCTGATCGCCGATCGATTTGGCACGGCTTCATAGCTTCATGTCGATAGATTAAATCGATTATTTCTGCTACCGATAACAATCATCTGCTGTTTTCGAGTTGGCTACTCCCATTTTTAGTAGCATGTTGTGGTGGTGATGGTCTAGATTAGATTATGCATTTAGGTGAAGAGATTTGGTGGCGAGATGGGATGAGATTGGTGGTTCAGTATGAGGGGAAGATGAAGAAGTACAAGGAGAAAAGAAAGAGAAAACATGATGATGATGATAATAATGATGTAGAAGGATTGAGGAGGTGGGAGAACTGATGATGGAGAAGAAGAAAAAGAGAACGAATCTTAAGGTGGAAGAGGTGAAAAAAGAGAATAGGGAGGAGTAGGACAAGGTGTACGAGTAGAAAAAATGATGAGTAGAAGAAGAAGAGAAAAAGAAGAAGAAGAAGAAGATGATGATGATAGACTGGCGAAAAAGAAGAATTTTGAGGTGAAAGAGATGATGGAAGGGGAAGAAGAGAATATGTGGAGGACAAGAAGGACGTGGATGGAAAAAGGAGAAGAAGAAAACAAAGAAGAAGAAAAGGGAGAAGTCATAAAATGATGATGATGATGATTATGATGATGATGATGGTGATGATGATGATGATAAGCTGGCAGAAAAGAACAGTTGGGGAAGAAGGAACTTGTGGTCAAAAAGGAGGGGGAGGGGGTAAGAGAAACAGAAACAATTGGGTTGGTAGAAGAAAAATAATAATAATATCTCGAGTGACCTGGCTGACTCGGGTCTGGTGTCACAGTTTTCAGGTCGCAACTGATCAATTTCAGGGCTTCTGACATGACCTAACGACTGCTTTTTAGGCAGCGGGGACCGACGGTTTAATGTGTCCATTCGAAACACGGGAGTGGCCCGAGATAAATATCTTGCCCGGGCCGGGATTTGAACCCGGGCCTCTGAATCTTAAAGCCAGCATCTGATCCACTCGACTACGGCCACTGCAGAAGACAAATAAGATCTATAGAAGCAAGAATTGACGAAAGTAAAAATAGGAGGGAAGAAGAATGCTGATGATTTTGGTTTCATGAGAAAGTTTTAGAAAACAAAGTTCTGATCAAGTGGGAAGAGTACAAAAAAGGAGAAATGAAGAATAAGGTGAGGAAAAAGATGGAAAGAGAGAAAGAGGACTAGAAGAAGGAGAGCAGCAAACTGTCAGTTCTTGGGAAAATAAAAAGAGTATAGCAAGAAAGGCAAGGAAATACACAAAAAAGTAGAAGAAAGAGTAAAAGAGAGGAACGTAGAGAAGAAGTAAGAGAAAGAAATGATGAAAAAAACAAGTGGTCAATTTTTCGATCGAAACCATCCAATAAAAACACTCATTGCAGAAGAGATTGTTTGGGAAATAAAATTGGTGCATATTGAGAACACTTGAACAGAATTGGTTTGAATCGACTATTCTATATCCAAAATCCAAAAGCACTAATTCCTAACGATAATGAATTTTCGTTTGATATCTGGCATCATTATCATCTCTAATATTAAGAGTCACGCTTTTATTACCACAAATTAACTTCATAAATGGACAAAAAAGAGAAAAAGAAGTGAGAAGAGGGAAGGAATATAAGAAAACTAATGAGATAAAAGAAGAAAGAGGAAAGCAATCGAAGTTGAGCATCAACAATTTCAATTTTCATTGAATTTAACTCTTCAAAAATAAATTAAATTAAGCAGCAGACATAGCGAAAACATCAATTATTACATAGGGAAATCATCACACCGAAATTATTCCTAATAGAATGCAGAATGGTGGTAATTAGGATTATTTCAGACGAAATTGATTAGGACCATCATTATCATAAAAACAGTAAATGAATTATTCCTATCTATATTTCTTTGAAAGTAAGAAAATTGATTGTATTATGAATTATCAGTAGAAAAAAACAAGAAACCTCACTCATCATCTCTCTCCCAAAGTAGATGACGTAGTTCCTAAAATGCTATAGTGAGGTCCACGTTATAATGGCACTGGAGAAAGATAGAGGACAGCGTTGCCGATTCTCTGCCTTGCAGTGTCTTCTATAGAATATAGCTTATACCAGTATATGTGATAAAACATTAACTGTTCATTCTTGTTAAAAATGATCAATTATGTCTTATTCGTCGAAAAATTATATTTTTCAATAATTTCATAATTTATTAAGATGAAATATTTGTTAATCAATCATATTTCTACATTCTTAAAAACGATCTGGTAACGTTGCGGAGCTAGAAAAGGATAGCGCTTTGTGTTTTGTCAAATGATAGACAAGCAAAGCAACACCAATGTTAATCAAATACTGCCATTATAACCTGGACCTCTCTATAGAACTTGTCATGCCTTAAGCAAAGAGCTATAAATACAGCTAAAAGTAACCTAATGTACAAGTTTTGAATATATTTTTATTTATTTATTCATTTTTGGATAAAATTACAAATCATAAATACAGCTAAAAGTAACCTAATGTACAAGTTTTGAATATATTTTTATTTTTCTATTTATTAATCAAATCAATTATTTTTATTGCTTGAAAAATTACAAACAATGGTGTACACATCACAAATTTGTAATGATTTTATTATTATACCTACTTAACTAATCTTAGACACTAACAACTAGAGTAGATATTAGACAATATTGACAAAATTAAAATACAGTCATAAAAAAATTGTGAAGAAAAAAAGAAATATCATGCTTCTCCTCCACGAAGCCTGTGTGTGGAAAGGAGTCTGGTTTTTATAAGAAAAGTATAATAATTTGTAGCATAAGGTAAGGGTAGTTTTTATAAATGAATAAATATTGTAATATCTGGTAAGTTACCTGCGGTATTGTACTAGAGTAGCTAAGCTACTCTATTTTTAGAGAAAAAAATATATAAGTAGATGAATAATTGCTTTAAAAAAACAAATAATTCAATTGAATAACAAATTGGTACATAGTCTACATGCAGTAAATAAACTAGAGTAGTAGTAGTAATTTTTCGATAAAAATACAAATCATATAAATATGATTGGGAAAGAATAACAAGCATCGCCCAAAACTATTCTATTCCCTAATTTTGATACTGAATAACATGTCCAAAAAATAGGTTCTGTTCTAACTGCTGAGAGTTCATTTTTATTCAATTTTCCCTTCTCTTATACAGTATCTTATTATTATGGTGGTTATTACAGACAATAAAATCAAAAGGAAATGATAAGTAACACACTCCACTTCCCCAATTCCAAGAACTACTGCAACTATAAAATTAAATCTACTCAATGTTCCGGTTACAATACAACACAGAAAACACTTTCAACGCCATCTAATTATTTTCTCAACAGCCTAATAACTCTGCTTCACACTATAGTGAACTACCGTAAATAATATTATTTATAATAAAACAATTAATTTCGTGTAGACCCCGATCTTCCAGACAGCATTCAACTCATTCAATACGGGCTGAATGGAAACGGTCAATGAACAGACAGAAAAGAGAAAACGAAAACGATAAAGAAGGAGAAGGCGTGGAAGAGGATGAGAAGGACGTGGAGAGAGAGGAGGAAGAGGAGCAGGAGGTGGAGGAGGAGAAGTAGGAAGAGGGAAAGAATGAGGAGAGAAGAGAATAACAGAGCGGAAAAAATGTTTAGAGCCCTATCCCAAGAAAAAGCAACAACCGTGAAGACAGTTCCACGAATGAAGATGGAATACCTGAAAATCAACAGGCCAGAACAACTGAATGTAAGGCAGTGCAATCCTTTGTTGTATTAGATTTTTGACAAATTTATTCAGCACAGTTTTCACAATACTGAACAATATCTTAATTCTAATACGAATTCGTTTTGTTGGAATTTATACTTTAAATACTTTAATACTATGAACTTATGGAATATTCAACAAAAACAATATTTTGAAGGTTTCCCCTACAGGTATTAAATTATAGATCAGAAAACAGAAGATTAATAATTAATTTCTAACAATTATTGTAAGGCCACGTAAGAGAATATGTCATCAATTACTAGCTACACGTTATGCATGAAATGTAAATTTATAATATATAAGACAAGTTGAAATATGTGACATCATTTTGTATCAAAAAACAACATAGGATTTTTGTAATTCTTGACGAGAACACCCTTGAATTATAACATTTCCAGATTTATAAATTCAAATATTTTTGTCTGTACTGCTCAGCAAATTTTTTTTCAAATCATATAACTCTTTCAAACGATGTAATTATTTTCTCAACAGCCTAATAACTCTGCTTCACACTAAAGTGAACCACCGTAAATAATATTATTTATAATAAAACAATTAATTTCGTGTAGACCCCGATGTTCCAGACAGCATTCAACTCATTCAATACGGGCTGAATGGAAACGGTCAATGAACAGACAGAAAAGAGAAACCGAAAACGATAAAGAAGGAGAAGTAGAGGAAGTGGAGGTGTAGTAGGACTAGGAGGAGTAGGATGAGGAGGAGGAGGAGGAGTAGGATTAGGACGAGGGAAGATGAGGACTAAGAGGTGGAGAAGGACGAGGAAGAGGAGGAGGAGGAGTATAAGGAGGAGGAGGAGTAAGAGGAGGAGTAGGAGGAGTGAAAGAATGAAGAGAGAAGAGAATAACAGAGCGGAAAAAAATGTTTAGAGCCCTATCCCAAGAAAAAGCAACAACCGTGAAGACAGTTCCACGAATGAAGATGGAATACCTGAAAATCAACAGGCCAGAACAACTGAATGTAAGGCAGTGCAATCCTTTGTTGTATTAGATTTTTGACAAATTTATTCAGCACAGTTTTCCACTGTCTTAATATCTTTATTTCAATATGAATTTGTTTTGTCGGATTTTATACTTTGAATACTTTTATACTACTAACTTATGGAATATTCAACAAAAACGATATTTTAAAGGTGTCCCCTACATTGAATGTAAGGCCACGTAAGAGAATATATGTCATCAATAACTAGCTACATGTTATGCATGAAATGTAAATTTATATTTAAGACAAGTTGAAATATGTGACATCATTTTGTATCAACAAACAACATATGATTTTTGTTGTAATTTCCTGACGAAAACACCCTTGAATTAGAACATTTCCAGATTTATAAATTGAAAATATTTTTTTCTGTACAGCTCAGCACATTTTTTTTTAAATCATATAACTCTTTTGAATTCAAATAACTACTGTATAAGCTGTTGATGTATAAGCTGATGATGAATATTATTTTAGTTTCAAGCAAAATATTTTTCTCAACTCGATGTCTTTCCAATTTAATTTCAAAGGATCTGAAATTGATTTCGATATTAATTTAGTTGATTCAAAAACACAGCAATATTTTCAACTCTCAATAGGAATAGTCATAGCAAACACAATGGAAAAATTGAAATAATACAAAACTACAAGAAATACTTTTCATCACCTCTTGTAATTTTAGCATTTTATTGTTATAAAGCACTTTCAATTCATAGATTTTGTGTGGTAGCTGAAATTGTTCCACTATTCGTTGTTGTTTACTCACATTCCTCTCATCCAATAGTATGAACGCTCCGCCAACAATGGGCGTGGCTTGTCTCGGCCAATGACAGCCTACCTCTTTGATAAGTCAGCCAACTACAATAATTGAACGGCTTCATGCATAAAGGAACCAAGCGCCAATTTTGGCTGAATTGAGTTAGTGGTGCCATCTTGTAGAGAATAAAAAAATAAATTGTTATTAACCATAAACTGCTTGTTTATTATGAGTCATTGAAAAGTTATAAAAATCATCAAAAAGTCACATATTCCTATAAAGGATACGGCATTTTGTATTGAGGAACCAAACGATAAAGTTTATTATAATGATTCTACTTCTTCATTAATATTTAAAGCACTCATATTTTAATCTGCAAGATTCAAGTTCATCAAATAGTGGATCAACAACTGAAGTTAGTTACTACGTTTTCCAATAGATATATATTTCTGGTTGTGAGAAACCAGTATTCAACAAAGTAAGTTTATTAATTTAGTATTGAGATGAAAACTTTATAAAACAACATTATAGTACCCTTTCAACATATTCAATATGTTAATTTATATTAAAAACTTCTCAAAAAGGGTACTATAATGTAATTTTATAAATAAAAATATGTAGCCCTGAATACATACATTTTAATGAGATGAAAAAATAATGTGTAATGAAATTTTCAAGGCAAAAACTGAGAAGATATTGATAATGACGTCATAACAGAAACTAACTTCCTGAATTTTTAAATGAAGATTTGTGACAACTTCACAGTCGTATCATTGCGGATTTCACCTAAGAAACATTCAATATTACACGCTGACTCTATACTGCTTTTTATCAGCAAGGACCTTACAAATGATGAGTTTCGAAACGTCTTCTCTTTTACACTAAAAAAGTATGCAAAATTAGGTCATGCCTTCCAGGGAGCCACCTCATGATTTAATAGGCTAGCATTTCACATTCAAACGCACTGGAAGTAAGCAAGAATTAGCAACCAGATTCTGTCATGATATTCATTCCAACATTTGATTTATTGGGAGAAGTGCACATAAAATTCAATCAGTCTCTGATTTGCCGGCTTGAAGTAGGCCTACTACCTATACTGTATAAATAGAAACTGACATCCTAGTAAACTTTCTTTGCTGTGTGTTTCTTCTTCTACTCTCTTCGTATTCTTGCTTATTCCATCTTCTTCTTTTTCTTCTTCTTCTTCTTCTTTTTCTTCATTGTCTTCATCTTTTTCTACCAATTCTCCTACTCCAAACATTTTATCAGATTACTTCTTCATCCTTCCTATCCACAACTATGAAATATTCATTCTCCAATTTCAATCCACATACTCCTTCACTGAACGTCTATTCATTCATTCTATTTTTCAATATTTTCATGAATTCTATTCACTCCAAACAATCCTCCTCTCTCTTTCGTCTCCTTCTTCATACTATTGTGTCATCCAAGTACTCCTCTACATATCTCTACCAACTAATTATACGTGGTTATGGGATTCGACAATATTACATACTATCAGGTAACCCGTGCTCCGCAAGGGTCTAATTTACAACTTGACAAACTGAAAATTTGACCTACTGAAATCTAAAAGAATTTAAAAAAGGCCTATAACCATCCTCAGTAAAATAAGAATCTATATGCAAAATTTCAAGTTAATTAGTTGAGTAGTTGATGATGCTCGTGAATTTCCTATCTCGTACCTGTATAAGCCAATAATTATTTCCTTTATTGCATTATACATTATGGGAATATTTAGTTATTTTAGAATATTGTTTTGAATCTGCAGTTACTAGCTATCCAGCTAAATCATAGTTATTCATGAGAAATAGATCACAAACCAACAGTTTGCATTGGATTTCCAATCACAATTATTTGAGTTACTTCATGTCATTGAAATATCCTCATAAGCTCATGAGATGAGTTCAAAATAAATGGGTTATCAACATGAATTGAAGGCTTGAAATTGTCAATATCAGATATTCATTTCAAGATGAGTGAATTCATGTTAATCGGTGGAAGATGAAAGCATTCAAATACCAGTTAACTATTGTTCTTGTATATGAATAAATAAAACTGAATATGGATTTCAAACACAGTCATAGCCACCTCTAATACAAGGTGGTATCTACGATATTACAACGTCGCAGAGTAGGCCTAGAATCTAATACATACATGATTGGTCGAAAAAAATCAGCTGATATTTTTTTTATACATGATTGGTGAAAAAGATTTTTAGAATCTAATACATGATTGATGGAAAAATCAGCTGGTATTTTTTTTAATACATGATTGGTGGAAAACATTAAAAAAAATACCAACTGATTTTTTCCACCAATCATATATTAGATTCTAGGCCTACACTGCGACGTTGCAATATCGTAGGCCAGGGCATTGTATTAGAGGTGGCTATAACACAGTCCATTTGTTCAAAGGATGTTTTGTTTTGGTCGAAGGATTTTGACCCTTTGTCAGAGAACCTGAATGAAATTTTCTCTTCTGGATTCAAACAGTAAGTAATCTTAAATAATTCTTAGACAGCTTTCAGCCATATCTCACAATTTCGCCAGTAAAATATTTCCAATACACTTTTACTGGTAATGATACAGTACTCAGCATATTGAGCGTGCAATTGAAGTACTTGAGGCAAGCAATCTGTATTCCATTTTTCTCTTTGCAACAAAATTAAAAATAATTGATGCCCCTCAAGGGGGTATCTCTAACTTTCTACTGGCCTATCGGAATAAATTTTTATTACCGTTTTGTTTTCGACGTACGATTCTCTCTTACCCCTTCCTCTCACACTCATCTCTCCCATCTTTCTCACTCACATACTCTGTAACTCTCTCACAGGCCTCTAATACAGATCTGGATAACCGCCGGTTGAAATCTTTGTCTGAACCCTTTCTCCGGAATTTTTATCTTCATTTTGCACCGCCAATAATTCACTCCAACTCGTCTCCATTGGGAAGAAATTAGAAAATACTCTCTGAAAATTATTAGAAGGCCTCAAGACGCTATCGGCGGTCTGTTTTAGCACACGACGTTTTCGAAATGGGTCCATTGTATTTAAATCAGTTCACTCACTGTTTGTGTATGTGTTTTTGCAGCTAAATTCCTCCGTCTTCACCACCGTCAACATCTTCTTCTTCTTCTTCTTCCTCCTTTTATTGTTTGTTTATCATTTTTCTCCAGCAGTGGTGGTATACTATTGTTGTCGGCAGTGATAGAGCATAAATCTCTGCATTTTATCCATGGGAAACGTTTTGTTGTGAGCAAAATGTTTAATGTTTTACAAACATTGCTGGAATATGTTGGGTTCATTCGCCAACAAATTATATTTTTCTTTCTTTAGGGATACTCTTGAATATAAATAAACATAGAAATCTAAAAAGGTTACTTAGATTTATTGACCGAGCGAAGTGAGGTCTAAGATTCAAGTCGACGGTTTGGCATTTCTCTTAATGTTTATATGCGCATTTACGGCGAAACGTGATAATGGATTTTCATGAAATTTGACAGGTATGTTCCTTTTTAAATTGCGCGTCGACGTATGTACAAGGTTTTTTGGAAATTTTGCATTTCAAGGGTAATATAAAAGGAAAAAGGAGCCTCCTTCATACGCCAATATTAGAGTAAAAAATCTGGTGTGGCGCACTCACACAACTTTCCTTGCCGTTATGAAAATTGATCACCTGACGCTAGTGTTCCTGCGCATCTCAAGTCTACTATTCAAAGATTTGAGCCAGCTGGTGACAGGGCAATAACGCTGAAAACACACGAGGTCTGCTATCTCTTCATAGTGAATCATTCAATTGAATCAACAGTTGCCAACAGTTTGCAATATTGGATAATCACATTTTCTCGAATTTCGAGCTTATTTTCAATTTTAGGTGAAAATGCTACCAAACATTATTTGTAGAGATTCTTATGCTAAAGATTCTAATCTTTTCCACTCGGAATGTTAGGATTAAATTGCATCTGAAGCCTGATAATTGAGAATCTAAAATCAAACTTTGCATAGATGGGGCGGAGCTCCTGAACTTTTTACAGATATGGGACTTGTGGCAGTTGATAGAGCTTATCAATGACTATTCAAAATATGAATTTGATCAAAATCGTTGGAGCCGTTTTCGAGAAAATCGCGAAAAACCCTGTTTTTGACAACATTTTCGCCATTTTAGCAGCCATCTTGAATCGCATTTGATCGAAATTGTTCGTGTCGGATCTTTATATTGTAAGGACCTTACGTTCCAAATTTCAAGTCATTCCGTTGATTGGGAGATGAGATATCGTGTACACAGACGCACATACACTCATACACACACACACACACACACACACACACACACACACACACACACACACACACACACACACACACACACATACAGACCAATACCCAAAAACCACTTTTTTGGACTCGGGGGACCTTGAAACGTATAGAAATTCAGAAATTGGGGTACCTTAATTTTTTTTCGGAAAGCAATACTTTCCTTACCTATGGTAATAGGGCAAGGAAAGTAAAATCAGACTATAGAAGTATTCATCATAAATCAGCTGACGAGTGATTACACAGATGTGGAGAGAAGCCAGTCTATTGCTGTATTTCCATAAGGTCTATTATAATTTCAATCAGGTACTTTTGGATGAGAGTACTGCGTGAGGTCTACTGTTCACAGAACTACTAGTATTTTTATTCATATTGCTGGAATAGTATGTGTTCAGCTTATCATCCTGTATCTGTATTGACGTGAATATAGTTTGTCGGAATATATTTATATTTATTCAAGATAGATGCGTGGATATTAAGTCAATGTTATTCTATAAGAATTTGAGATAGAAACAAACAATTGTTCGTTCCCGAACATTGTATGATTTTTGTAGCTCAAAATCTGAAAGAGGCTATCCAGCCAGGAGATATGATGCACCTCTGTAAAACGAATAGCAACGGTGGTCTACCTCGGTAAGACGAATTTACGCAGTGGAAACCACGGCGAAACGAACCCCCTTACTATGAATACATCAATAAGATTAATTTGTACCTGATCTCCTATGATACGTTTATGAATAATATGAATAATGAATTCATTGCCAAATACAAGACATATTTTTACAAACAAAATAATCATTGAATTACAATTGTTTTTGGCGTGACTGGAAAAAGAAGCCTTGAGCTCCAGCCACGAGTTCTAAAAATAAGAAATACATTTTTTAATCGAATAACAGCAGTACAAAATAATGATTCAATTCTGTTGATGGATGATAATCAATGGATATTGAATTTTATCAATAGTCAAGTACTTGATAAACAAAATATAGATACACAGAAAAATAATATAAAAATTGTCAAGTTTAAATGAATGAAATGTTTAATTTTATTAGAGAATGTTTCAAATCAATCAAATCAAATCAAATTTATTTTTCCATTTTCAAGACAAAAATACAATTGAATAATAACATACTATTATGCAATATTGTATACAAAATAATACACTTAATACAATACAGGAAAAAAAACCTGCTAAGGCATAAGCCTGAGCGCTGGTAAGTTGCAGAGTTGCATTAGAGAATGTTTAATAGAGGTTCGAGCGTTCGACTATGTAGTCGTAATTTATTCATTTGTATCTTCAACATTAGTAGCGTATCACAATATTTGATAATTTTATTCAACATTTAGTAACGCATCACATATAGTATTTATTTATTTGATGATACAGCATTAGAAGTATCATAGGTTTTAAACTGTAGTATTGAAACGAATTGAATTTATTTCCTAAAATCACATACAAATACCTGTACAATACAATCATTAGAGTATGCAATATACAATTCTACAAATAGTCATTGATTGTAACTTGAACAACAATAATTATCAATGTAATATTCGGCACTGCCGACATAAGAATCCTTGAGAGCTGGCAGTGAGTTGTGCTTCAATCCTAGTCAAGTAAGAAGATATATACAGATTAAATTAAATAGAGCTAAAGGAAGTATTAAGCTACACGTAATATACAAAAATCTCAAAGGCTCAGAAAATGAGGCTTTTTAATAAATCTCTGTAGAGATAAAAGTGATCGTACCGTATTTTGGAGTTTGGAATGTACAATTAATTTGAAATGAAAGTACAGTACAGAATTCATAGTTACTCAATGTCCAGTTATAAAAATCCTACAGATTCAACTAGAGAAACTCTAAAACGATGAAAGCTAATAGAAACGCGACCAAATTGATAGGAAGTAATTAGAAAACACTACAATTAAAAGTTATTCAGCAGAAATAGAGCGACATTCGCTTCCTTTTGCCAACTTTCGTACACAGAAAACATTTCTAAAAGATGATCCCAAATAGCAGTACGTTTCACTTTAAACTGTCAGCTAATGTTAAACGGAAAGCATTCATGATATCAACAAAAATATACTGACA
This sequence comes from Nilaparvata lugens, assembly GCF_014356525.2. Lineage (NCBI taxonomy): Eukaryota > Metazoa > Arthropoda > Insecta > Hemiptera > Delphacidae > Nilaparvata > Nilaparvata lugens. The sequence goes on along the minus strand of NC_052510.1, from coordinate 5,853,603 downwards.
GTTATTTGTGAATCAGCTATAATGAAATTTACTACAAACTGTCAGCATTGGTTGAATGGAAAGCATTGGTGTTATTATATGTAGAATGCTGACAATTTGTAGTCAATCTCACTATATAGTTGCATACAGGAAATACAGCAGTGCAACTGGAGAAAGCAAATAATGCAGTTGTAAATTATTCTTTCTATGCTGGATTACTTCAGAATGCAGTAATGTTTTGGTGAATGCAATTCCCACGGTAGCTGTATGCTCTGATTTCATGCAAATTACATGACATTTGTACTATATGATGTATAATTGTTTGTCCATTTATACTGGGGAAAAATAAAAACACTTCACTTCTCTGGGCTACTTTTTCCCTAAATTAATAAAACAATATGAAAACTTGTAGTACCCTTTATTATTTAAAATTTTACAACGACTAGTTTCGACCATAACTTAGGTCATTTAACTCATCATTTCAACTTGAAAATGACCTAAGTTGTAAGATTTTAAATAATAAAGGGTAATACAAGTTTTCATATTCATCTTATTAATTTAGGGAAAAAATATTTCTCAAATTTGATGAGAGATTACAAACATACTGTTAAGTGTTAGCCCTCAAAAAATTCTCGAGATGAGACATTTTAAAAATCATATAGCTTAATAAAGATTCCAGTTACAGTTAATAAAAATAGAAATCTAAGTACCAGTGTTCAGTCACTAAACAATTCAATTTTGAAAGGGTACTTAAATTTCCATTTTTATTCATATTTAGGACTAGCCCTAAAGAAAAAAAGACAATCGAGTTCAGCTCAGCTATGTCTACCTGTTTGTTGTCTGATTGTCATGTCTTCAATGTGTAATTGTTTGTCAGTTAGATTACGGAAATTCTTTTATCTAATTTATATGATTATAAAAACACATATGATCCTGTAACTTTAAAATTGAATGCTTGAGAGCATTATTTTTTAAAATAATTTATAATAGACAGCTTAGGTATGACGATAAAAATGTCCGTTTATATAACTATGATTTGTATTACTATCATTATCTAGCCATAGATCTCCCCAATTTGAATACACTGAAAGAATTGATGTCAATTTCTTGGACTTGGTTTCCCTTTTTTGTCCTAGGCTTTTCTCATTCTTTGAGAAAATACAGCTTTTCACAGGACTCTTGCAGCTATAGCGTCTTGAATAACTTCCCAATTATTGATATTCATTCTGGAATTTTCTCCATTGGAAATTTCATTTTTTTATACACGAATTTAGAAGAATTTGTATTTGAAGATTGACTGAATTAACGATCAGGAAGTGAGAGAAATGAGGAATAAAACTAGGAACTAACAATTATTCTGAAAATTTCCTACTGCAGTGTCTTCACCACTCCACTACAAACTTTACAACAAATCTGATATTAGAGTTTGTATCCACTTTAGGTCAACAGGTTAGCAGTACGTGCCAATATTAGCTAGCCAGACAAGATACAACTTTGAACTGTTTACGAGAGGTTAACGACCTATCTAGTCGACAAACTCGTAAAGAACAGTTTATTAATAACTCCAGCACTCTAATATCTATTTAGGCTCGTCTGAGGCCCTGGAGTCACCTGGGACATCTATCCTTCCCAACTTTAGCGATGACAATTTGTAATTTTAAACAATCAAGTTCCAATAAGCCAATAATCAATATACAATCAACACCAATTTGTAATTTTAAACAATCAAGTTATAATAAGACAATAATCAATAATACAATCAACAACCAATTTGTAATTTTAAACAATCAAGTTACAATAGCCAACAAGAAAATGCCCCCTATCAATCTGATCAAATAAATCAAGCTTGAAAACACATCCCGTTATGAAATTTGCTCAATTAGAATTTAACCTGTCCTTCCAACCATAACGGAAGCACGACTATCAATCCAGATTTAATTTCATCTACAGGAAAAAAGGACTTCTTTGGACTTCTTCTTTCTAGTTAACACATACAATGAATTTCTCAGAATCTTTTCATAAATCTCCATAATAAACTAACTATACGAACTGATTTAGAAGGAAGTGAAATCCCATTTCAATTCTATAGCAAATCCTATACTATTGAACGAACAACTTCTGTTTATATGTTTGGATGTTTATATGTTTGTATTTCAACGGATCTCGAAAACGGCTCTAACGATTCTCACGAAATACAGAACATAGTAGGTTTATAATATACAGATTTGATTGCACTAGGTCTCATCCCTGGGAAAACTCGCTGAAGGATTATTCATCCTTTGACAAACAGCTGATAATAATTATTTCGTCGTCTGTTGGTGATAAAAGTGAGTGAGCGAGTTTGTGTGTGTGGGACTGTGTCAAAATTATGACTCAGCTGTTGAACTTTTGTAATCATTCAATCAGGTACTTAGTACCGGTTGCGAAAAGCCGGGTTATTTTGAATCCTGATTAATTCCAGTAGATCCATCTTTTTGAAATGGTCTTCTCTGATTTGGCTTTTGTGCAACTGGGCCTTTGTGAGGGAAATTTTTGCATTCCTCTGGGAATCAATCTCAATTTACTATGATTAGATAGAATATTTCTGTATGAATGTAATTATAATTTCTTCTTTCGTAATAATTTTTTATGCTTTTGTACTCCAGAGCGAAGCTCGGTCCCCGATATTAACTATAGACTGTAGACAAATGACTATAGACTACGACTGTAGTTTTTAATGAATTTTATAGATTCTCAAGAGTTCATAAAATTAATGACCAAATTATTTGGGGTGGAAAATTCATTTTAGAATCATAAATTGTTGCAATTCAACTAAAAATGTTTATTCCAGTGGGGACTGCAACTGCAATAATATTATTGTAGCTGAAGTAAAGTAGGCTATCTATCTGTAGATATCTGTACCTACTAGTACAGTGAATATCTCATGATGGCTCATAAAATAAATCCTTAGATTCCAATTACGATTACCATGAGCTTATCATAAAAACTTATTTAGAAAAGAAAACAGAATCCCATTTTAATTTTATAACAAATCACTTTCTGTGGGTTTTCAATGTATTTTATCATGTATTCTCAAGTGAAGGCCACAAAACTAATGAAATAATAAAGCACAACTCACATCTAGTTACCACAGAAATAGTTCTTCAATTATTATTTTGAAGCCAAACTCCCATCACACCCTGAGGAGCAGAGCAGCCTAATCACTAATTCCGTTAGTCTGAATTTTATTACGGCGACTTTCACACATTTAGGCGATTTACGGCTTGCAGTCTTGGGAACACTGTATTTTATGATTATCTATGGCTGGTTAGTAGCCTATATACATGTAGTATATAATTATAGTATATAACCTAAATTTATATAATGTAGTAGAACGCTACGTTCTTCACTTACAACGTATTTTAAGAAGAGTAATCTGTCTGCTGCATCAGATTGTGCATTATTACATCCAAACTGTAATTTTCTTTCTCAATGGAATAGACAAGAAAGGAATAAGAGAGAGAGAAAGAGAATTGGGATGGGATTCAACGCGAAAAAGTGAAGTGGAAGCCAGTAATCTATAATAAAATGAAGAAAAATGGCTTATAGATTTACGGGATAGGAAATACACGAATGACGCATCATCACGTCTCAACTACTCAACTGATTAACTTGAAATTTAGCACATAGATTCATAATTTGCCGGGAATTGTTATAGACCTATTTTCAATTCATAAAGATCTCAGTAGGTGAAGTTTTCAGTTTGTCAAGTTTTCAATTGACCCTTGCGGAGCACGGGTTACCTGCTAGTAAAGAATAAAAACATGGAGTAAAACGAGAAGGAAAATACCGTAAGGAACATTAAATATGATTTGTCTCTCTACTAGTGAATGAGATAAAAAACAACCGAACTAGAATCATCTGAATATTGACTGATCTAATGAGATCTGATCCAACCACTTCAGATCTACTGTTCGTCTTTTACCAATGTAGCATTAATAAATTAACAAAATATTTCATATTAATTATGAAAATTCATTTTAAAATTATAATTTCTAGCTCAATAAAATATAATTGATTATTTTAAACGAGAATGAACAATTAATATTACATTAATAAACCTGTATCAGCTACCGTCAAGAAGGCATTGACAAGACAGAGGATCGGCAACGTTATTCTCCATCTTTCTCCATTAAAAACGTCGACCTCACTAAAGTACTTGTAGATCCCCAGCACAAAACACAGGCCAACAAAATTGAACACACCCATCCCACCATCGCAGATGACAGACAAGATGGATGTCCACTCTTATCTCACTTGATATCACTTAGTACTGGGAGAGACCACTTTTCCAAAGTGCTCAGAGTTGTCACGTAGTCGAAAATCACCGCAAAATTGTTACTCCACATCAGGGAGATTCAATTTGAACTGGCAGCATAATTTCAAATGTGAAGCATTGAAACTATTTACAAGGAATTCTGACAGTTTGAGAAAAAACTCACCTGTAGATAATGGCTACAAAAATGAACTCAAAACTCAACAACTACAGTGGAAGAAACTTGGGGTCATTCCCAAGTGAAACTCGTCATAATTTCTTGTAGATTACACCAACAATTCCCATTGAAACAATGGTGACAGTATGAAGTGAATCTCACTATAAAGGATTCTCTTTAAAATGTCAGCATTCCTCAATAAATAACAACAATCCTCCCCATTCAAACAATGCTGTCAGCCTTCAGTGAATTTCACTATAGTGAGGTCCACGTTATAATGGCAGTGTTTGATTAGCAGTGGCATTGCTATCCTTGTCTATCGTTCAACAAAGCGTCGTAAAGCGCTATCTCTTTCTCGCTTTGCTCTGTTGCCAGTTCGTCTTTTAACAATGTAGAAATATTAATTAATTGACAACATATTTCATCATAATAATGAAAATTCATTATATTGAAAAATATAATTTGTTGCTTAATAAAATATAATTGATTATTTTAAATGATTATTTTAAATTTTCACTTTTTGTGTAGTTGAGAAGTTGTTATTGTGGTAATTATTCATATTGAATGAAAAAGACTAAGAAATTGTCAAAAAACCACTGATTTATTGATAATTAGAAAGACCGGTTTCGGTTATTACACCATTGTGTTTATCAGAGATTGACAATGGTGTAATAACCGAAACCGGTCTTTCTAATTATCAATAAATCAGTGGTTTTTTGACAATTTCTTAGTCTTTTTCATTCAAGATTATTTAAAACCTGTATCAGCTACCGTCTATAGAAGGCATTGACAAGACAGAGGATCAACAACGTTTTTCTCCCATCTTTCTCCACTGCCATTATAACGTGGACCTCACTCTATAGCTGATATCTCAATTTCCACACCTGTGGTGTTTCACTGATTTTCTGTGACATACAATCACAGAAACCTCCGGTAGAATCACAATTCGCAATCTAATGAGAGTTGAGGTCAAGAGTGTAAGATACTTAATGTGAGTGTTGGCCTACATTGAAATTCGAGAAACCTGCTACTGACATTTTGGAAACAATTTATTGCCAAATTTATTCGAAAATGCACTCTTCTGTTCTTATCAGATAATGTTCAAATAGGATTGGGTTTGACAGTAAATTAGTGAGAAGAAGACTTGAGAAAATAGAGGTTCTGCTCTGCTGAACGAAAATAGAACAGCAATGGTTCTTATGGAAGTGTTCACACACGGCAGACTAAACCTATGTGAACACTTACTTATAAACCAATTCTATTCTCTTTCTGTCAAACAGATCAGAAATTCATAGAAAATCATGGCTTTAGTGTAGTGGAAAGAATCCCAAAAAGTGGTTAAGGGAAAGTCAAGTCCTCTTCATGGAATTAATGGATGTCTATTGTCTGTTGAATTAAAAATGTTCATTGGAAACGCAATCAGGAACTACGCGTTTTAAGCTGCTCCATAACTATAGTTTTACTCATTCGTGATTAAAATTTAAATATATTGAATTCTTTGGATTTGAAAGGATGAAATTAATAGAAAATTAAGATTTAAAGGAAAGTTGTATTTAAGAATAATCAAGCTCAATCAATTTAATAAAAAATTAACTTTCAGGAATTCTCTACTTATAAGAGCTATTTTAAAAGTTTTCTACATTTATCATCAATTTAGTTCGACTTTGGTTCAGTTGCACAATAGCCTGCTAAATTTTAATCGTGATTAAATGCCACAAGATCCAATCGGAGAAGCCTTCTTTTCAGAAAATAAAAACGTTCTCCGATTGGTTCTGATGGCATTCAATCATGATTGAAATTCATCAGGCTTTTATACAACCGGGCCTAAATGTTTTAGTCTCTTGAATAACTTTTTTCCTACAGTTCAAGGAAATTCATCTTCTCTGAGGGCTTAGCTACTTCTACGTCAGTTTTAGTATTTCATCTTTAAAATCTTCTCAAATATTATTTTTCCTAAAATTCAAGGAAATTCATTTTTTCGTTGGCTACTTCTCTTTCAGTTTGAGTATTCAATTTTTCATCTCCAAAGTCTTATTTACTAAAGTAGGTAGCCTACTTATTATATACTACTAATACGCAAGATTTTTAACGTGATATGAAGATTACATTGCATTCGCCATAATCGCATTATATACGGTAATATCATGAGTGCGTAAGATCAGGATCACTAAAAACTTTCGACTTCACATAACAGGATTTAAAAAGTTTCACCCCTGAAAAGTATATCACAAACAATTACAGTGAGTCTCAACTATTGCATGTTCTGACAATGAACAATTAGATTCAAAAGTTTCAAAAATAGCTTCAGTTGAAAACAGCGAGTATAGAACTAAATATTCTTAAGTCTGTGAATACTAAGTCTTAATCTATACTCACTGGTTGAAAACAGGTCTCATTTTCAATTATCGGTGTAACGTGTAACTGACCCGAACAATTACAGTTACAAACAATGCACAACACCAGTTAAAATCCTACACAACTCCAAAGCAGTTTAAAAGACTTGTTTTGAAGCAAGTATGGACTTCAGTCATTACTTTCGTTGTAAATTTAAAGCTCCCCGTCTCATTACAAATTGAGACATTATTCAGAATATCTAACGGCTTCTTCTGTTCCATAAATGACAAGTTTTAACAAGAACTCTAATCACAATAAATTATTTTACCAGACGATAAGAAGATTCTGTAAGAATATATAAATCATCTCATTTTACCTTTCTCCCATTTGAATTACTGCATCTCTTTCAAACTTCTTCTCCTTCTATTCTTTCCCCCTTCTCTACTGAATTTCAACCGTCCATGATTTTAGGATCATTTCCCTCTTGTAGATGTTCATTGTCAGATGAACACTTTTCTTGGCCAGTTTTGAAATTTAATCCTCCATTTTCTTTTTTCTGACCACTTGCAAATTTTACTTCTATCTTTTTTAGTTTTTTGCTATCCTTTTCCTCTTCCACAGTTAACCTTCCTTCACCCTCATACTCCTTAACTCTTTTTCACATCATTCCATCATCCTCTTCTCCTCTTCCATTTCACTTCTTTCCATTCCCCTTTCCATAGCTTTCTTTCAACTTTCTTCGTTTGCTATCTACTTTCCCTCTTCTTCTACTTCCTTCAACTCAGGATGTTGACCTCTTTTCTCAATTTTTGCTAGGCATCTTTTTTCTAAAACTGTATTCTAGTTTGTACACCTCGTATTGTATCCTCTATCTATTGTAGCCCTCTCATCTATGGTATTTTGCCTCATCTATATTCTGTTCCTAATCTTCATTTCTCCTTCCATTTTTTTGATTTTCTGAAACTGCATTATAGTTTGTTCACCTCATATTGTAGCCCCTCGAAAATATAGTAAAAAATATATAGCCCCTCAAAAATATATATCATATTGTAGCCCCTCATTTGTTACCTTATCTACATTTTGTACCTCAAATTCATATCTCCTTATATTTTCTCATTTTCTACTTCCATCAATTGAGAATGTTCATCTCTATCCTCAATTTCTGTTTTGTCTCTTTTTTCCTAAAACTTCATTCTCGTTTGTTCAACTCGTATTGTAGCCCCTCATCTAGTCTATGTTTTTACAACCTCATCTATATTTTGTACCTCATCTTCATTTCTCCTTCCATTTTTCAATTTTTACCTTCTATTGTATATGTTCACTCACTCACTTTTTCACCTCCTATACCCCCTCCTCCTCCTCATCCGTCTCCTCCTCCACCTCCTACATATTCCTCACCAACTTTATCACCGACGATAAATACCTGAGTTTAATTACTTTAAAACGAAAGCCGTGAAGCGCGTTTTTATGAGGGCGATGTCGTGAGTAATGACTGGCTGGCTGGCTTTCATGTTGATGTTTTTTCCAACCAGATTTCGGCCAGTTTTCATGTCGGCCGCGGACCGCAAAGGCAAGTGCAAGCTCAACTACTGAGGTGAAAGCGAAAGGCGACGAAAATCGTTTCAAATTTAAAACGTTTGCCACGAAATTATTACCGCGTGAAGCACTCGCTTTGCTCTTTCCCAACACTCAATTTGTCTCTGAGACTTTAAACTGGTGAAGACCTAAAGACACGATCATCTTTTCCGGTATATTAGTTTTTTATTGGATCAATCTCGGGTGGAATAAATGTAAGTAGTCCATCTGTCTAATCTCTAATACAACATGGAGCTTTTAAAATTTGTTCATTTTTTCCGACATGTTAGATTTTTATTGGATCATTCTCGGAAGAAATTTAGGTAGTATACCTGTCGAATCTCTGATGAGACGTTATAAATTTATGGATCATGACATTTTCACTCAAGCAACTCAATATTGTCAAATACTCAAATAGTTGACGTACTCTCTGCATCATTAAACCTACAATTTCATCCAATGGCTTGACGCACTGAATGTCACTGTGTGACTTTTACCATAGAGAAACGATAGCATAAGTAGATATCCCATGGTATAGGGCTTTTATGTCGCAACTTTTACTGTTATCCCAAGCCGATAGTTCACGTAGTCCCTTCCTATGCAGCTGTATGACGCTGGTAGTCTCTCAAATTGTGCCATTCATACACTATCACCCCAACAAAACAGTAAAAATGGACAATAATCAACAGTAATCAGCTTGAGATAACAGTAAAAGTTGCGACATAAATTCCCTATACCATGGGATATCTACTTACGCTATTGTTTCTCTATGCTTTTACTTTGTAAAGAAAATGATGTGATGTGCTCTTACGATATAATAATAATTAAACCTACGCAAAAGTCTAGGGTTATGCTTATCCCATCGACTTCTTCTATGGTTATACCACAGTATACATACAGTATGGAAACTGGGCTAGTACCCTGGCGCAAAAATCCGCCATCTTGTTAGGAAGTTTCGCATTGTAATAGTATTGATGGGAGGTTCGGATCACTTTACTGATCCGGATCAATTGATCTCGTTCACTACCGCGAGCCAATCAGAAGACCAGGATTGGAACTTCCTAAGGTCACGTGACGTGTCTAGTATTTGTGCCATGTAAAAAGCATTGGTTGGATAGGCGTTTGATTGACAGTTTCCATTCTGTACCTATTCTGCGGTTATACCATCATCTTCAATCCGAGCAATTGACATCATTCAGAGAAGGGAGAGATTGATCATATTCAAAAGATCATCCATAGTTATTTTCAAGTATGTGCTTTTTCCCTAAGAATGATTACCGTTCTAAGAATAAACAATTAAACCAAAATCTTCAAGTGATTTGAACAAGATTGTTCAAGACTTATATGAGAGGTTGATAGATGAGAAAAAACTTCACCAACAATAAATTATTGTTATAGGTGGGTAAGGAGCGACAACCAAGAAGGGTTTAATTGTATCACTAGTAGTTCTGTGAACAGTAGACCTCACGCAGTATTCTCATCCACAAGAACCTGATTGAAACTATAGACCTAATGGAAATACAGCAATTGACTGGCTTCTCCACACATCTGTGTAATCACTTGTCAGCTGATTTATGATGAATAATTCTATAGTCTGATTTTTTACTCTAATATTGGCGTATGAAGAGGCTCCTTTTTCCTTTTTATTATCCTTGAAATGCAAAATTTCCAAAAACCGAGTATATACGTCGACGCGCAATTAAAAAAGGAACATCCTGTCAAATTTCAAACGTTTGCCACGAAATTATTACCGCGTGAAGCACTCGCTCTGCTCTTTCCCAACACTCAATTTGTCTCTGAGACTTTAAACTGGTGAAGACCTAAAGACACGATCATCTTTTCCGGTATAATAGTTTTTTATTGGATCAATCTCGGGTGAAATAAATGTAAGTAGTCCACCTGTCTAATCTCTGATACAACATGGAGCTTTTAAAATTTGTTTTTTTTATTGGATCAATCTCGGAAGAAATTTAGGTAGTATACCTGTCGAATCTCTGATGGGACGTATATTTATGAATCGTGACATTTTCACTCAAGCAACTCAATTGTCAAATAGTTGACGTACTCTCTGCATCATTAAACCTACAATTTCATCCAATGGCTTGACGCACTGAATTTAACTGTGTGACTTTTACCATAGAGAAACGATAGCATAAGTAGATATCCCATGGTATAGGGCTTTTATGTCGCAACTTTTACTGTTATCCCAAGCCGATAGTTCACGTAGTTCTTTCCTATGCAGCTGTGTGACGCTGGTAGTCTCTCAAATTGTGCCATTCATACACTATCACCCCAACAAAACAGTAAAAATGGACAATAATCGACAGTAATCAGCTTGAGATAACAGTAAAAGTTGCGACATAAATTCCCTATACCATGGGATATCTACTTACGCTATTGTTTCTCTATGCTTTTACTTTGTAAAGAAAATGATGTGATGTGCTCTTACGATATAATAATAATTAAACCTACGCAAAAGTCTAGGGGTTATGCTTATCCCATCGACTTCTTCTATGGTTATACCACAGTATACATACAGTATGGAAACTCGGCTAGTACCCTGGCGCAAAAATACGCCATCTTGTTAGGAAGTTCCGCATTGTAATATTATTGATGGGAGGTTCGGATCACTTCACTGATCCGGATCAATTGATCTGGTTCACTGCCGCGAGCCAATCAGAAGACCAGGATTGGAACTTCCTAAGGTCACGTGACGTGTCTAGTAACTGTGCCATGTAAAAAGCATTGGTTGGATAGGCGTTTGATTGACAGTTTCCATTCTGTACCTATTCTGTGGTTATACCATCATCTTCAATCTGAGCAATTGTCATCAAATTGACATCATTCAGAAAAGGGAGAGATTGATCATTTTCAAAAGATCATCCATAGTTATTTTCAAGTATGTGCTTTTTCCCTAACAATGATCACCGTTCTAAGAATAAACAATTAAACCAAAATCATTCAAGTGATTTGAACAAGATTGTTCAAGACTTATAAGAGGTTGATAGATGAGGAAAAACTTCACAACAGTTGTTCTATGTGGGCTAGGAGCGACAACCAAGAAGGGTTTAATTGTATCATTAATCGATATAGTTCTATCTCTAGTTCCATAAACTGGAGTCCTCTAGTTCCATTAATCTCCAGTTCCAATCCCAATGGAAAAACAGTTTCATATTTGTCACACCCACATTTATCAGATTTATACACATGACTGAAGTTTCTTGTTGAAACCCACACATCTTCAGCTGTACTAATAGGTATTTAGGAGGTCCTGCTTCAACACAAAACTGCAGTCCTGTGTACAAATCTCATAAATGTGGATGTTTATTTTTTATTTATTTATTAACAATGCAAATGACAGTAATGTAATAACATTGGAAGATAAAATAATAAGATAGTCATTGTGCTATTCTTCCAAATTTATAGGTGAAAAAGTCCAAGATAAGGTTAGAATTTCACGTGTACAATTTTGATAAAATTTTAGTCCAAAACAAGAATTAAAACTAAAAATTTTGAATTTAGATGGCTTGAATTAAATTAATTAGAAATATTCCACTCAATTAACACTCTTGTAACGAATTATATTGAGTTATTTAAGAAAATTTGGAACCATTCAAGCAACACAAACTTGTAAACACTGACAGCCCAAAACTTTTTTTGACAAATGTGATGTGACAAAACTGTGTTATTCCAATCAAGGAGAAAATGCACAATTGCCTTCCAACAAATTTCATCCAATGGGATCTTTGAGTTAAGTGAAACAAGAGTTTTTTCAATGATCAAATTATCAAAATGGTGATCATTATCATCATCAACATTCAAAATTAAGTTTTTGTCCTGTGTAATACAATGAAGTTCACTATAGATTACTTTACATGGACTACTTGAATACATGAAGCAAGCTTTGAATTTATTTGAATGATCAAATCATTTCTCACAATATCATTTCTGAAAAGATTGTAACAGTACAAATTTTTCAATGATCAAATTATCAAAATAGTGATCATTATCATCATCAACATTCAAAATTAAGTTTTTGTCCTGTGTAATACAATGAAGTTCACTATAGATTACTTTACATGGACTACTTGAATACATGAAGCAAGCTTTGAATTTATTTGAATGATCAAATCATTTCTCACAATATCATTTCTGAAAAGATTGTAACAGTACAAACCCGACCAATAAAACAAGTTTCACTCCGCTAATACAACCAAATAACACGACGGTATAAAGTGCAACCCTTGAACTATAAAAAGTAGTTCCCTTCAATTGAGATAGCGAGGGAAAGTGAAGTACGCTTTCAACCTGCAAAAAACTCACAGAAGTACAGATAATCTATTAAATGAGGCAGCAAACTCAGTGTACGGTGATTGTACAGTTGGAATTAGCAGCTAAAATCCCCAACCAATCCAATACAACAGTCACGATCTTCATTTTCAACAACTAAATAACTTCAACCGTGTACATAGGTATAGAACATGGTTGGCTACTAGAGAAATTACAACTAAATATAGATATATCGGAAGGGTGGCCGCAATAATCAAGATCAGAGGAACGCACGAACGCAAAACAGGAAATGAACTTGATGAAAAGTAGAAGAAAGCAAATGCAGGATGAATTAGGTGGAATAGAGATGCAGATAGGCTGCGAGAAAATTAGAAAAAGTTGGGATTCACGATCTGGAGGTGGAATTTGTGTAAAATGAGGTGAATGAAATTAATGAGAAATGCAGATGGACTTGAGGCGATTTGTGATTGGAAAGCTGAGGGGCACGATCTTCAATATATATTGAAAAAAAATCGTAGTATAGTATTCATAATTCATGGAAACAAAATAAAAGTCATAGTAATCAAAGTCATGTATCAAACTACTTGTCAGAAATAGAAATGGAGTCAAAAAAAAAATTTTTTTTCAAGAGTTGAAATGAAGACAGGTCAACAAAATAGATAGGTAGATAGATGCTTATTTGCACTAAGGCTAGCTACACACACATCGATTTTTGTTCGTACAATATTTTGCCGTCCTTATAAATTCTATTGGATTAAACAGATGATGTTTGTCAAGCTCCGTTTAATCTGATAGAATTCATAAGGACGGCAAAGTATCGTATGAACAAAAATCGATTTAAGTGTGCAGAGCATTTAAGTGACGTGGGCGAAGTCATAAATACTGTATACTGTGTAAGAAGGAGAGAAGTCGTATTAATTTAATATAGTAGTTGCGAAATTCAATAGGAATGTGCATTGAATTAGTTTAATACATAAATATATAAGAAACTAGCCGTCAGGCTCGCTTCGCTCGCCATATCCGTCTAGCCAGGGGGCTCCGCCCCCTGGACCCCCGACTGGATCGTCCAAGAATGAGATCAGCAGGCTCGCTTCGCTCGCCTGCATTTTTCATTTGGGCATTTTTATCATATGCTAGGACAATCCAGTCTGGGGTCCAGACTAAACGGCTGGCTAAACGGATATGGCGAGCGAAGCGAGCCTGACTGCTAGTAACATAATATTCCCAGGATTGAAGTAGCAGTGCCCAATCAATTTTTCCGCGATAAATGCATTTAAATCTTCAACTTGGTGCCAACCTAACAAAGTCAACTCAACTTAATGCCAACCTGACGAAATTATTAACTTAATTTAGTTGCCAGTTAACAACTGTTTCGAAGAGGTACTCTATCTAGATTATAGTTCTATATGATATGGAAATTTCAATTATAATTAAGAGATTGGAAGAAGAAGAATATACATGCTAAAAGACGAACTTTAAACCCTTAAAAACAACCCTTAGAGTTAAAATATTGCCAAAAGATTTCTTAGTGCGCCTCTCAAGGGCCAACTGAACATAACTACCAAATTTGAACGTTTTTGGTCCGGTAGATTTTTAGTTATGCGAGTGAGTGAGTGAGTGAGTGAGTGAGTGAGTGCCATTTCGCTTTTATATATATAGATTCAATGAAGGAAGTAGGCTACTTTAAAAACAAAATCAAACCGTTTGAATGTTACAGGATTCATATTTTTATTCACTCCAAAACAAAAAAACTAGGGTTCTTCCTACCAAGTTGACGAATATTATTCACTTGGAAACAAAACATCCTCAATATTAGGGTGCGGACTTATGCGCCACGAACACACGTATTTCGCTTTACATCAGCTGATGCTATGCTTATCATATCCGTATATATCCGTTAATATCCGTATATATCCGTATTATATCCGATGCTTATTATATCATCACATTATATCCGTATCTGAGTCTGGTTACACACACATCGATTTTTGGACGTACGATATTTTTCGTCGACATTACATTCATCACAGATTACGTTTTTCAAGTCCCGTTTTATCTAATAGAATTCATTGGGACTGCAATAGTATATTTCGCACCTAGGACCGAAAATGAGACTTTTCCGGCTCGAAATCGGTTTTCAAGTCCGAGGCCGTAGGCCGAGGACTAGCAAAGATTGAGAGCCGGAAAAACATTTTATCGCCACACTGCACAGAAAGCAGCTGTTTTCCAGTCCCTACGTAGATCTGAAAGACCTTGTTTGCAGACGACGTCAGAAAAGGGTTTCTTTTCCGGTCTAGGCCAGAAAGTTGTCTCTTTCCAGCCGCTTATGGCTGGGAACAACGCGCTAATTATTATTAATAAGTCATCCGCTAGATCGGGCGAGTGTCCACTTTCATAATAAGCTGAAGTCGCCATGATTTTAGTTCCAGTTTCGAATCAAACTAATTCGCTTCGCAACCAGTTTTATTCAATTATTTATTGTTGATTAGTGCATTCCGAATTTTCAAAAATGCTTGAAGATGACTGGTATTCCAAGTGAAATTTTAGAAGAATCTGAAATCCTGACTGCAAATCTTCTACCACTAAAATCAAGAGATAGGTACGATAGCTTAACGAGTATTCTTTATTTTGTATTCTTTATTTATTTTGTCAGCAATACCTGTAGTGTGGCGAAAAATATCGTTCGCACCACGGGCAAAAATGTTTTTCCAGCTCTCAATCTTTTCTAGTCCTCGGCCTACGGCCTCGGACTTGAAAACCGATTTCGAGCTGGAAAAATCTCATTTTCTGCTCTAGGTGCGAAATATACTATTGCCCATGGTGAGAACGTTATTTTTCGCCACACAGAAAAATAAACAATAAATAAATATGAGAATAATTGTTTATTAGACACTTCTGAAAGCAAAACAGGAAGGTCATAGCTCTAGCAAATCTGAGGTAATCTGAATATCAGGAAATTATTCAAGGATGTTTATTTTTTATTCTGATTTGTCTAAATAACCTAAAAGATTATGTTCAATTATATAAGAGGTTGAGTTTATACTTTTGTATTCTTCCAAATAACAATAAGATAATATTATTGTAAATATTTTGATTCTTGAATAATAAACACAAGAAATGAAAAGTTTTTTGATCAGCTGTTTTAGCACACTTGAAATTTGACAAATCTGAATGTCAACGTCAACAATGCTTGTTGTCGTTGACTTCGGAAGTTTAGGTTAGAAGTTCTATCCTACTCTGAAAATCGAATTTGAATAGTTCATAATATATATCTTATCTTTATCTCATTCATCCAAATAAAATGATAGTATCTTATTGCAGAATACTTATTCAATTCTATAAGCATAAACTGATTCCGTTTCATAAACCATTTTGTAAACACGTTCACATCAAATCAGAATCAGCTGACTTCAAGGTTATTTTACAGCCCTAGGGCCGTAAAAATTTTACCGGCCTGGTCGGAAAACAATCATTTTCGGCCTCCTTATGACGCATGAAAACCAGCTCATTACATCCAAGTGGGGCGAAAAAAATTGTACGTCCAAAATTCGATATGTGCGTATGTGTAACTGGCTTTACTGTTTCTACACAAATACAGTTATAATAAGCAGAGCATTAGCTAATGAAAAGTGAAATGCGTGTGTTCATGGCGCATGAGTCTGTACGCAGCTCTACATTACCTATTCAATTTTATTTCTAGAACTTGACCTCTCCAATTTTTTTCTTACATGACCTCTTCAAATTTTATTCTCACATGGCTTCTTAAATGTTATTCCTAGCACTTAAGCTCTTCAATTTTATTCTTACATGATATCTTCAAGTTTACTTCACAAGGCCTCTTCAATTTTATTCATAGCATTTGACCTCTTCAAATTTTATCCTCACATCCCTTCTTAAATTTTTATTCTCACATGACCTCTTCAAATCTTATTTTCACAGGGCCTCTTCAATGTGATTCCTAGAACTTGGATCTCTACCGTTCAGCTATCAACAAAACCATCACACTGTACCCGACCGAACAGTTGCAGAAAATTTACATCAGCCGTTAATTGTAATTAATTTGCATTACGGTACCCGCTACAGTGCAAACTCAATCTCCACGAACCATACAACGTTATCGGAATGTGTTCAACACGTTCCTAACATAAATATTCTGCCACAACTAGATAGGAGCAGAATGGAGATAGGATACTGGAGTTGGAACACAAGTTAGCTGTATTTTACAAGTCTTGCATGTAAGATTAGCAGATAATGCACTGAATTACAGTTTGAAAATACAGAGAAAACAAAACGGTTTTCTCTTTGTATACTGAACACTATTTTGAGATTTTGAACACCCATCAGAGAAGGAAAAATGAAATCCAAATTATTCTGAATATGGACATTGACTGATTAACTTTAAAAAATTGTTGCACTTGTTGGAGTTACAAGCTATGTTATTCTGATATCAATGACAAACATTGAAGTAAAGTCTCTTTTCTGTTTATTTTCATTTTCACTTGAAACAGGCATGAATTTTGAAACATTTAATAAAATCTTAATTTAAAAATCTGGTGTGGCGCACTCACACAACTTTCCTTGCCGTTATGAAAATTGACCACCTGACGCTAGTGTTCACGTGCATCAAGTCTACTATTCTAGGATCTGAGCCAGCTGGTGACAGTACTATAACGCTGGAGACACACGAGGTCTGCTATCTCTTCATAGTGAACTTGAAATTTTTTGTTCAAATTGTATCTGAAGAGTGATAATTGGGAATCTAAAATCAAACTTTGCATAGATGGGGCGAAGCTCCTGAAATTTTTACAGATATGGGACTTGGCAGTTGATAGAGCTTATCAATGACTATTATAGGTATAAATTTGATCAAAATCGTTCGAGCCGTTTTCGAGAAAATCGCGAAAAACCCTGTTTTTGACAACATTTTTGCCATTTTAGCCGCCATCTTGAATCGCATTTCATCGAAATTGTTCGTGTCGGATCCTTATAGTGTAAGGACCTTACGTTCCAAATTTTAAGTCAATCCGTTGACTGGGAGATGAGATATCGTGTACACACACACACACACACACACCAATACCCAAAAACCACTTTTTTGGACTCAGGTGACCTTAAAACGTATAGAAATTTAGAAATTAGGGTACCTCAATTTTTTTCGGAAAGCAATACTTTCCTTACCTATAGTAATAGGGCAAGGAAAGTAATTGTTGTACTTGTTGGAGTTACAAGCTATGTTATTCTGATATCAATGATAAACATCAAAGTTACAGTTGATGGAGATAAAAATATTAGATAAAACCAGAGTTGAACATGAAAAAAGAGTTGATTAGAAGCAATGTTGACAAAATTTCTCCTTCTCAGTGGTTGGCTGAACTTTCTCTCCTACTCAACTCCCATATTCGTTTACAATGACTTCAAATTTGCTACTCTCCCATTGGTTAGCTTGCTATTGGTTGAATTCTCTACTACTCAACTGCCATTGGCTGTCACCAAGGCGATGAAATCGCTGCTCTGTCTGTCATTGGTCAGATTCTTATTGTTCAAAGTCTCAACATCAAATCATCAAAGTCTCATCATTGCTTGAGAGTGTTTCCTCTACTACTCAAATAACTAGCGGCTGTCATGACAACAAAATCGCTCCTCTTTCATTGATAAGTACGTTTTTTTTAAATTATTTACTCAACTCTCATAGGCATCCCAGAGCTGACAAGGCTGGTCTCCTATTGATTAATCAATAACGTACATCCCACTATCCTACAGACTAGAAATAAAGTTCAAAGTATACTTCCCATTATCCTATACATCAGAAATGAAATTGAATCAAGTTGAGATAACGATTCGAAATCAGATCAACTGACAAAGTACAAGTTTGAAAAAAAAGGCTAAGCGTTTTCATACTCACAGAATGATTCAATGAATTTGAACAGTAATGCAGAATAGACTCACCTGAAACAAAATAATATGAATAATTAGTGAACAGTCTCAAAAATTAAATAATTCATCTTTACATAAGAATAACATGATTTGTAAAAAATGATCCATACAAAAATCAACAAATTATCATCATTTGCTTGGGTAATATACTACTTGCATAATATAAATCAAGAATAATTATTCAGGAAGTAGAATTTTTTTGCTGAAACTAACTGTGTAAATTTTTATTTTTACTCCACTGTAGATAGTGATAGCAGAGACTAATAAATAGGTATAAATAAAAGGTTAACAATAAAACAGTATCTTTACTCTATGGTGATTTATTATTTCTATATCAATATGAATTTATATCTCATAATAATTTTATATCTCTATGTGAATTATTTCAAGTATATAGTGTTTTTTGTCATAATGAAAAAAACTGGTGTGGTACACTCACACAACTTTCCTTGCTCATATTTGAAACTACGATCAGACTTCTGTATATGTGTATATATCATTGTTTTCAAAGTACTTTTTCTTTGTGTGAATTGTGAAATTCGATGATTTTTTTAGTCGTCATTTTTTTAAAGTCGTCAAAACAGCTGTTCTACAGATGAAATATCTCGACTATGTGTTCTTTTTATGAACTGCGCTACCTACCTACATCATGCACGAGAAGGATGTTACTAAGTCCATTTCCCAAGGATGGGGTGGACCCCCCATTGGTTTCCCAGGAAGGAGACTCATGCCAGTTGATAGAGCTGATAAATAACTATACAGGGTATGAATTTGAAAAAATCGTCAAGTTACTTTTGAGAAAATCGTGAAAAACATGGTTTTTTAGTAATTATCCGCCATTTTTCTCAAGAATATTATGGAGATCCTGCAATTTTCCCAGGAAAAAAACTCATGTCATTTGATAGGGCTTATGGATAGCTATCCATGGTATAAATTTGAAGAAAATCGTTAAAGCCGTTTTCGAAAAAACCGTGAAAAACATTGTTTTTTAGTCATTATCTGCCATTTTTCTCAAGAATATTACGGAGCTCATGGAATTTCCTCAGAAATGAGACTCATGCCAGTTGATAGTGCTTATAAATAGCTATCCATGGTATAAATTTGAAGAAAATCGTTAGAGCCGTTTTCGAGAAAACCGTGAAAAATATGGATTTTTAGTCATTATCCGCCATTTTTTCCGCCATCTTGAATTGAATTTCATTGAATTTCTTATTGTCGGATCCTCATGGTATAAGGACCTTAAGTTTAAAATTTCAAGTCAATCGGTTAATTAGGAATGGAGTTATCGTGTTCACATACACACACACACACACACACACACACACATACACACACACAGACCAACACCCAAAAATCATGTTTTTGGACTCAGGGGACCTTGAAACATATAGAAAACATGAAATTAGGGTACCTTAATTTTTTTGGAAAGCAATACTTTCCTTACCTATGGTAATAGGGCAAGGAAAGTAAAAATGATTTGATTTGAATATTCTGCCTAACAATAGTTGACTAATTCTTTAAATTCAGTTCCAATTTATAAATAAGTTCAAATTTTACACACCATGAACCAATTACAATTATATTACAATTTGGCACTATCAATTCAGTTTCAATTTATAAAAAAGATTCAAATTTCAAACACCATGAACCAATATTATTATCAATTTGAAATTATCAATATTTTCTTTCTATTTCATAGGACTCATAAATGTGTCAACGACCTCACATAACTCAACACACCATACTATTACTCAACTGAACCACCGCGATTTTTGCATTTTCCCTTTCAGTGCTAGTTTATTGCTAGATGAGCTTGTAGGCTGTAGACCCTCACACTGAAAAGCCACACAAGTGAACCTCTGAAAGATGAGAGCACTGCACGCTATCATATTATGCCATGGTGTGGTGTCAACTGTGAAGCCCAACCAATCAACACAAAAAATATTATTCTATGCAGGACTGGTTATGTAACTGCAGTGAAACTGTTCGAATTTCTTTGAAACTATAATATTATAGACCCAAAAAGTATAATAAATTTGAGTTGAAAATTACCTGTACTCAGACAATAAGGCTCTTATTACAAAAAATAAATTTGAGCAATTTTTCAATTTGTTATTCATTTGGAAAAAAACTATTTTTGGAACTATTGGACAAAATTTGAAGAAGAAAAAGTTTTGGGCTGTGTCTGATGGATGGTCCCCCCAATCATTCTAATGAATTGTGTAAAATTTAGTTAATGAATGAATCAATTTTTGATTGATCAACCATCAAAATTGATTGAATATTGATCAATCATTAATTGATTAAATCAATCAAATTCTAGGCAAACGTAGCAAGTCAGCCGGCTATTTGTCTCATAAATGTTACACCTAGAATACAGTAGAATTGAATACGATAGAACGAAACCGATTGCAAAATAAAGTCCATTTGTTAAAAGTCTGAAAAATGCGAAGTTAGGACGCTGCCAACCCTCTCAATAAAGGTTTCATCAAAAAACATGATTAATTCAAATAAATACTGTTCTATTTCCAGATTAAATTCATTCAAAAAAAATAAAAACAAAACAGTTAGGTGTCTGCATTATCCATTTAGACAATTTTTTTGGTAAAAAAAAGTAAATTCGTATGGCTTTTGTTGGTGGGGAGTCCCTTGCGGGAAGGTCCCACCGCCTGAATATATAATTTAAGCCGTCAATGGGCCTTACGACTGTCATACTTCAGCCGGGACCGACAGTTTAACGTGCCCATCCGATAACACGGGAGTGATCTGGTTAAAAAACTTTTGGTTGTGAGAGGGTTTGAACCCGGGATCTCTATGCCGCTACGCAGGCACTCTATCTATTTTTTTGGTAAATTTGCGTCATCAATCAAGATATTAACAGGGACAAACAAATACAGGAACAAACAGAGACTCTTACGCTTATCCTTTCTCTATGATATCAATTACTAAACAGAAGAACAAGGGAATCTAATTTAGTGAGCTCCTAAGAGTCAAATTTGATGAAGGTGTTGACGCAAACTAGATTATATACATACAAGTCTAAGTAATGCTTAGAGATTATAAGAGATTACCATCAAAACTCCATTCGAAAATAAAAATAATTACAAAGGAATAGTATTAAAATAAGTAATTTGAACTATAGTATGTAGAGATCTGGTACAGATTTAACGAATTAACTCGGGCAATTTCCTAAACAAGGCATCAAAAACTAACAGAACTTGTTCCATCTGCTCAGTGACTCTTGCAAAATAAATGATCCTCTAATTGGCTGATCTGCGGTGCGCCAATCAAACACCTTGATCTGCAATCAAATTGTAAGATCTGAAATCATTCAGCAACTGATCAGTTGGATTCCAGGTTTACGATGTGCAAAAGCGGCGGTGAAAAAACTTGTCTGTAAAAGCATCATCACCCAATTTTCAAACACATCCAGTTTTTTCAGTTGAAACATTTTTTGTTTATTCTATCAGCATCTTACTTCTTATTTTGGCATCACTGTTTTTTGTTACCTCTAGTCACATTTGTAGAATATCTTCAATTTCTCTCATTTCAATTACTATAGTATTGCATTTTTGTTACCTCTAACCACATTTCTAGAATATATCCTCATTTCTCTCCTTTCAATAGCATAATTTTCTCAATGTTCTCATGTTCATTTTTACAGCTTCCTCTTAGCTTCTATGATCTATCTTTCCTCATTCTTCTTTCAACTTTTCCCTCTAGCTTTATGCATTTTAGCCACAATGAAATAAAAACAAACATATATCGCCAAATTCTACAGTTTTATTTGGTACAGGACCATGGTTTAGTGACCACACGGGTTTCATTATCAAGCAAAATCTTTTAGCCAATCGTTATTATCTTTTTCTTGTATTCCTCAGATTGGTCTTCATGCTATTTTCATCCCCTTCTGCTTCATGTTCATGTCGTTTTATATTTTCTCCTCCTTCTCTTTCTCTCATTCTATCTTTTGACATTCCTTCGATCCTCTACTACTTCTTCGCCATCATAAACTCAACTTTTTCTATTTCTTATTATTTTCTTTCTCATTCTACCATCATCCACCTTTTTCCCTTCCCCTTCTTTCCACCAGCTCTCCTATCCATCCTATCCATTAGTCTCATTCATCTCTCTTCTGTCACTCTACTTCCACCGCCTCTTTTGAATCATATTTCCCTCCTCTCATTCCTCTTCTTTACACACCACTTCAATTCAATTTTTTCTATTAAAGTCATCAGCTTATTTCAATTCAAATCTATTTTTTACAATTAAAATAATCAGCTGATTTCAATGCAAATACATTTTTTACACTCCAAATCATCAGCTGATTTCAATTCAAATAATTTTTTTACAATTCGAATCATCAGCGGATTTCAATTCCAATCATAAGCAGACTTCACTTCCAATTCATGAATTCCTGCGTAAGCTTGGGGCCAAGAACCTCATCAGACATGCGCAGTACATATCCACAGAGTTATTATGGTGTATACGTGAGTAAATGCATACACTAGATATATGTATGGAATTTGAAGTCTACAAAGTTAATTGTTGTATATACGTTAGTAAATGCATACACTATACAAAAAAATGTATACAACCTATACATGTAAATTGATGTAGGCCTAGATAGGTTAGTAAATGTATAGACTACACAAAATGGTGCAAGTAAGACCTGAGGTATACTCCTTAATTCCAGACAAACACGTATCATTGAGGGCTCGGATCATTATAAAGTATTGATACACGTATCACGTACATGATACACTTATCACCTAACATGATACACGTATCACGTTCATAATACACGTATCACATTCATAATACACGTATCACGTTCATGATACACTTATCACCTAACATGATACACGTATCACGTACAAGATCACTTCCAGAAAAACACGTATCATTAAAGGCTTGAATCATTTTAAGTATTGAAACACGTGTCAATTACATGATACATATATCTCGTACATGATACACGTATCACGTATATGATACACTTATTACCTAACATGATAAAAGGATCAAGTACATGATACACGTATCACGTTCAAGATACACTTATCACCTATCATGATACACGTATCACCTAACATGATACACGTATCAAGTAGTCCTAAATGATACACGTATCACATAAATGATACGCATATCACATGATATACGTATCACATAAATGATACACATATCATTATGGAACTCGTGTGTTGTTTTGCTCAATAGAACTTGTCTTATGTGTATGCTGTACTTGAAAATTATACACCATAGCAAAGACTACTTGAGCATATACTTGGCAAATACTTGAAAATTATACGGCATAGCATCAACTACTTAGCATATACTTGGCTTACTAGCTAGCTTCAGCTCTCTTGGCTGTTGGCTCAGTTAGATGTGAGTGAATGTAGGGTCAATATTCTAGCAACTTTCCCATATGCAATGATGCATGCCGATCACTTTCCTACCCAATCATGCACAGAATATTGGCTGCAACTTTTAATAACTCATGCACTGATGTTATCAACTATAGTGAGGTCCACGTTATAATGACAGTATTTGATCAAATTTGATTTTGCTATCCTAGTCTATCATTCGACAAAGCCGGTGGTACTATCCTTTTCTGGGTCCAGAAAGATGCTAATTATGTTTTTGACAGTGGAGAAATATAATTAATTAATGCAGAGAATCGGCATCACTATTCTCCTATCTTTATCCACTGCCATTATAACGTGGACCTCACTGTAGATTGATGTTGTAGTTTCAACTCACTTAAATCAGAGTACTCTCAACTCTGTGTGCTCTAACTCCTCACTTAAAAGTAGCGGCCATCTTCAAATGTAGTAGGTGAACCATCTTCCCCATAAATTGGCTATACGGCGAGATGGAACAACAGTTGGAGGCATTAGAGATCAGAGATTTTCAGTGTTCATATGAGTTTGTTAAGGTGCGTACAGATTTACGCGCCGCGAACATGAGCAATTCACTCTTAATCTGCTGACTATATCTGTATTTTTAAAGAAATGGTAAGATACAGATATAAAAAGCTTTGCATCAGCTGATTAAAAGTGAATTGCTCATGTTCGCGGCGCGTAAATCTGTACGCACCTTAAAACAAACTCAACAAGTTATATGTTTGTCGACAAAGTTTTTATCCATTTTACGTATACATTCACTAAATCAAGTCAATAATGGAGAGAGAATCAGATGGAATTAAATAGAGAATGCGTTTATTGAAATGCTAATTAATATATAATTATTATTTAACGAAAATCCCAAATAAATGCTGCAAATCACCCCGAAGACCTCTGCGAGGTGAGAGAGAATCAATAGCACTGAGCCGAAACTGTTCCACTTCCCACTCTCAAAATTTTCAAGTAAGCCTATGGTATATTCGAAATGAGGAAAAAAGTTGAGTCTTTATAGCATGAATATTCCTGTCAAATTTCAGATAAATACAACATTTCATTCTTGAGATAAAAATTCCTAAGTGAAAAAACAAAATGGCAGCTATAAGGATAACCGCTGAGTTTTGGACACCTCAAATACGTCGTTTGGAGTCTCCTATCATCCAGGAACAATACACTAAAATGTTCGATACTACTTCTGAAACACCCTGTATAAAAATACCACATAATAATTGACTTGTGTCTTGACTTGAATGGTAACCAGCATTTACTAACAAATAAACTATGTAACCTTTCTTTTCTATGAGTATAATCCTTCGCGAACTATTAGGGCCGGTTTCCGAGCTTGGGATCTTTAAGTTCTGGACTTACAGAGTTCAGGACTAAAATAAGCTCTCGGGTCTAAATTGACTTTCTGAGTCACGATTTTATCTTCTAAACTGCGGAGTCTATCAAGTTCGCGACTTATTTGAGTCCAGGACTTTAACGCAGTGAACGTGAGGGAAATTCACAATATTTTGCTGTTGTATTGTTGGCATTATAGCAAACCGGAAACAGCTGATTACAGCGGGACAATTCAATGAGCATGCTCTCCAAACTGTATTGTAAAAATACGTTTCGATATCTTTGTAGGCCTATTCAAAGCAAAACCTTTGAAAGGTGAATGAATAAACATTTCATTTTACGTTATGCTATTATTGATCATTGATCCTAACCAGTGATTTTGGAATACAAATTTCATTAGGCTATTGAGTTTGAAAACGTATTTGTTTTGAAAAAAAAACTGGAGTAATAATTAATTATTGTTATTATTATTAATATGTTGAATATGACATTGAATAATGACATTCAGATTGGAATATAAATTCCAAGGCAATCCTTGTATTATTTTGCTTGAACATTTTAGGTTATGTTACAGTCGTAAAATGAGGTTAGTTTTTTACGCATATAATTTTCTGACTCCAAAGTTTAAAGCCAGTTAAAATCTAGAACTTAGCTAAATCCCGAGCTCGGAAACCGGCCCTTAAAGTCTCACTGTGCATGAGCAGTTTATGTCTCACTTGGAGCAGTTCATTCCAAACACAGATACGCTACGCTGAAGTACTTTTAGTACGTCTTCGGAATACGTGGCCTTCCTATCTCTCAATATTGAAAGCTCAGCTACGCTGATGTAAACCAGACAGATTTTCAACTTGGATTTAACATAGAGAGATGGATGTATTTCAGCGTAGAATAGCTAAGTGTGAAGAGACCCGTAAAGCGAAAAAATGGAAACTACCCGATCCAAGCTATGAATAAACTTGTGATTTTTGTTGAAACATAAGACAAGAGGTAAGTCTAAAGCTGCGTACACATATACGCTCTTCCAACCCGCACCGAGCACGCTCCTCCCTCGTACCGCCCTCGTTCCTCCATCGAACTACAGTCGCGCCGCCCACGCACCCATCATGAACGTTACGGAAGATGTTAGATCTTCTCGCGTTCCCCGGTCGAACCATTGTTGCTCCCCGGTCGATCATCAATCGCTCTGCTGGAGTGAAGTTCGGTTGCGGAGCAGAGCGAAAGTCTGTACGCACCTTAAAGGTGCGTACAGATATACGCGCCGCGAACATGAGCAATTCACTTTTAATCAGCTGACTATATTAAAATTTCTACAGAAACGGTAAGATACGGATATAAAAACCTTGCCATCAGCTGATTAAAAGTGAATTGCTCATGTTCGCGGCGCGTAAATCTGTACGCACCTTAATATAGTTAGGTTACAGTCAAACGTACGGGGAATTCTCAATTCTCAAGGAAACCTCAATTCTCAAGATTTGCTAGCTAGCAATCAGCACCGGCTAAATATAAAAAAGGGAAGAGACCAACAACTGATATTATTAAACAGATTCACTGCTCACAAACAAAGGCGAAAATTAATTCGGAATAAAGGAGCAGCAAATCAACGAATTGTAACAAATTAGTTGTATTTTTGTCACGGCTCTTGCACTGTAGCCTACTCTGTACTATGTTCTATGTAGACTACAGTGGTGTACTGGCAAATTGCAACCGGAAAGTACCCTTCCCCTCCCACCACAACACGCTAGACATTGATTACTGTAATCGTGGTTTGGGTGAGCGAAAAACAAGTGCATCTTTTTGAAGTTTTTTCTCTCTCACCTCTTACCTAACCACTAACTTCTCTTTTTTTGAAAATTCTTCTTTTTATCCCATTATTTTCATTCTTGTCCTCACTATCCCTGATTCTTTTCATCACTCATCATCATCATCATCATCATTATTATCAATCATCATCATCATCATCATCATCATTATATTATTCCTATCCATCGATTCCATCTACTATTTTCTCAAGATCTCAATTTTTCCCCATTATTTGTATTCTTGCCCTTTCTATCTCTGCTTCTTTTTATCACTCATCATCATCATCATCATCATCATCATCATACCTGTCCATCGATTTCATCTTCTTTTTCGTAATTTGTCTCTTATCCTTTTCTCTTTCCGTAACATTCTTCTCAACTTTATGCAACTCTTTCTTCTTCTCTCTATCTCACATACCTCACCATTCTCTATTAATCATTAAGGTATATTAATCAATGATACAAAATGATAGAATGATTGGGAATGAAATCGACCTTCTATTTCAACAAACTTGTCAACTCTTGACGCTGATAGCCTCATCTTTATTTAATCTAGTTTATTTTCCTCTGCCTTCAAGATTCTGCTTTTCAAGTATCTTTTTACTTTCCTTGCCCTATTATTATAGGTAATGGAAGTATTGCTTCCCAAAAAAATTAAGGTACCCTAATTTAGTGTTTTCTATACGTTTCAATGTCCACTGAGTCCAAAAACATGATTTTCGGGTATTGGTCTGTATGTGTGTGTGTGTGTGTATGAGTGTATGTGCGTCTATGTACACGATATCTCATCTCCCAATTAACGGAATGACATGAAATTCGGAACTTAAGGTCCTTACACTATAAGGATCCGACACGAACAATTTCGATCGAATGCGATTCAAGATAGCGGCTGAGGTGGCGAAAACTTTGTCAAAAATTGGGTTTTTCGCGATTTTCTCTAAAATAGCTCCAACGATTTTGTTCAAATTCATACCCAAAATAGTCATCGATAAGCTCTATCAACTGCCACAAGTCCCATATCTGTAAAAATTTCGGGAGCTCCGCCCCATCAATGCAAAGTTTGATTTTAGATTCCCAATTATCAGGCTTCAGATACAATTTAAACAAAAAAAAATCAAGTGGAGTAGATTGAGCATGAAAATCTCTACAATTAATGTTCAGTAACATTTTCACCTAAATTGAAAATAAGCTTTAAATTCGAGAAAATGTGATTATTCAATTGCAAATTATTGTTGATTCTATTGAATCATTCACTATGAAGAGATAGCAGACCTCATGTGTGTCTCCAGCGTTATTGCCCTGTCACCAGCTGGCTCAAATCTTTGAATAGGAGACTTGAGATGCGCGGGAACACTAGCATCAGGTGATCAATTTTCATAACGGCAAGGAAAGTTGTGTGAGTGCGCCACACCAGATTTTTTCAACTAATAGTCTCATGTGTTCCCTTCATAATTTATTTCTTCATACTTAATTACACGTACAGATATTTTAATAGATAAGAATTCTGGCAAACTATTCACTCCCTAATTTAGATGGATAGCATAGTCCAAGCTAGGGTTGAATCTTCACTTACAACTTACCATAGTGGAAGTTGGTTTTGAGTCTTTACTTACCTTTCTTCATAATAATATTCATGGTCATATTCATTCCAATTACATTATTACCTATTCTTCCTTCTATTTTCTCTTTCGGCACTTCTTCTTTTTCTGTTTATTCTACTTCATTCCATATTTTTCTCCCACCTCACAACTTTTTCATCTTATTTTGTTCTCCATTTCCTTTCTTCTACCACACAATTCATTTTCATTTTTTCTTTCTTATCCTAGTTGTATTTCATCTGAGCTTCTCATCGAAATTATTTTTCTTCTTATTTGTCTTCTTCGTCTTGTTCTTATCCATATTCTTCTTCTTCATCAACATCATCATCATCATCATCATCATCATCATCATCATCTTCTTCTTCTTTTTCCTCTTTTTCTCCTCGCTTCTTCTCCTCCTCCTCCTCCTTTTTCTTCTTAATTTTCTCCACTTCTTCTTCCTTTTCAACCTCGTACATTAAATCTCTCGAGTGCACAATGCACACAGAGTTGGACCGTTAATAAAACACATAGTACAGATGAGAAAGCAGCTAGCTGCAGCCAAGATGGCCGATAGCATAGCAAACATACGTTGTATGCATATTCAACAAGATTCGATCATAATTTGCCATGCATCACCAGACACAATGTAGCGAGGTCTCACTAAACTCACTCTATAGATTCATATTCAACTGACAGAACTCTATATTTACAATTAACATGATTCCCATTCAAACAATGGTGACATGAGTGGGTTACTCACTCTAGATGTATTATAGTGAGGCCTTGCATAGTTCCTTCCAGAATGTTCCATCGCATCTAGATTGGAAAAGAGAGCAAAATTCGACAATCCAAGCACACTGCATTTCTTCTATTTCCTCATCTTCTTCTCTTCTTTTTACTCCATATTTTTCTTTTTCAACTTCCTCTTCTTCTTACTCCGTCTTTTTCTTCTCCAAATTCATCAACTTCTTCTACTTCTTCACCATCTTTTCCTTCTTCTACTTGTTTTTCTTCTTCTTTTTCTTCTTCTTAACTTCCTCTTCTTCTTACTCCTCTTTTTCCTCTTTTCATCTTTCTCCAAATTCATCTTTTTCTTCTACTTTTCACCATCTTTTTCTTCTTCCTCTCATTTCCTCTTACTCCATCTTATTCTTCTTCAATTTCTCCTTTTTCTACTATTTCAACTTCTACTTCCTCTTCTTCTTCACTTCCTCTTCTTCTTACTCCGTCTTTTTCTTCTCCAACGTATTCTTTTCCTCTAATTCTTCATCTGTTCCTTCTTCTTCTTCCTCACTTCCTCTTCTTTCTACTACTTCGAGGAAGGGTTATGTGGCAGAGAGGACCAGGAGTCCTAACTCCGCCCTAATAAAGGCGAATAATCAATCATTCTATTTCTTCTTCTTCTTCTTCTTCTTCTTCCTCACTTCCTCTTCTTTCTACTACTTCGAGGAAGGGTTGTGTGGCAGAGAGGACCAGGAGTCCCAACTCCGCCCTAATGAAGGCAAATAATCAATCAATCAATCTATTTCTGCTTCTTCTTCTTCAGTTCCTCTTCTTTATACTCCGTCTTTTTCTTCTCAAAATTCTTCTACTACTTCTATTTCTTCCTCTTCCTTTTCTATTTCTTCTTCTTCTACTTCTACTTCCTCCTATTCTTCTTCACCATCTTCTTCACCTCCTCCTGCTTCCAACCCACCCTCTCTCCATCCTTCTACCATATTATCTCCGCACAGAAGATGAAAGTGTTAAGAACCAGATGTACCTTTCACCGAAAACAAACGGCCCATAGAATTTGTTGCACATATATCACGCTCAACATTGATTACTGTATAATTAGACAATTGTTGTTAATTGTGGGAACATAATTTAATCAGTACACTACTACCGGATAAGGAAGGAGATAAAAAACAGTTGAGATTCACTGTTGTAACTGGTCTGAAATTTGTTCTGAGATATGTTTCAATGCACCATGTATTGGTACTGATTATATCGAAAGTATTCAGAAATATGTTGAACTGATCTTACAGTTTATGTATGGATCTTAAAGCATACAGACTGTAAGTAGCTGGCAAACTACAATTCACGCAAAAACGGTTCCAAAAAAAATTCAATCAGGAAACTGTCTATCGACACAGAGAAAATAGGAGGATCCTTTCTCCTTTTTAAATAGGTCAACATTAGATCTTCATTAAGAAGATATGTTAAGATATGCTAAGATATATGTTAATCACATAGGTCTTCATTAATAGGTCAACAGCCTATTAATAATGTTGTGAATATAGATTTATGAAAATGAATTGATATTATCAAAACCACTGTAATATTTAAACAATTTGATATATTAGTTTTAGTTGTTACACCATTATCAATCTCTAGTAGGCTTAAACTGCCACATTGAGCTGCAGAATGTTATAATTATATTATAGTGAGGTCCACGTTCTAATAGCAGTATTTTTTTTCGTTCGTTTATTTCACTGCATTTTTACAATAATTGGTAATACAAATACATACATTAAACATAATGGTTGAACATTACAATTGGTAATACAAATACATACCTTAAGCATAATAATTGAACATAGATAATAATATTAAGCATGTAACAGAAAAAACCACAGTGCATCCCTTTGTGGTGCACCCCACAATACAATAACAATTTTGAGGTATCAATTTATTTATTTATAATTATTTGGTCAACATTGACAATCACACCATCAACTTGACTTATATAAGTGCACCGAGACACAACCAAGTTCTTCGTGAGTTCATTTACAAGGTACACCATGCGTAAAATTATAGAAAACCCATTCCAAAAACATCATCATGTCCTTATCGTGTAGCATCTCTCCGAATTATCTCATCCTCGACTAATGTTTTTTCTCGAAACAGAAAAATACTGATAAAAACTAGAGGATAATAATGATAATAATAAAAGCACGACGCTTCTATTGCGTCCATCCGCTATGTCTAATGACTACATATCTCTCACTCACTCCCTCACTCAAGTTCACTTTCTTACTCTCTATCAGTAACTTACTCTATCACTCACTCACTCTCTCCCTCTCTCTCTATCTGTATCTTACTCTATCACTCACTCACTCTCTCTATCTGTAACTTACTCTATCACTCACTCACTCACTCTTTCTCTCTCTTTTGGTAGAGAATTAGTGGGAAGGATATTTTGAATATTCTCCCCGAAGAATGGACATTGATGTCCAAAGCTCCGCCAATTTATGTAGATGCAAAACAATATTATCTATAGTTATTCCAACTTGCTTTTTCCATATCATATACAGTTAAATAATTATTTTCTTAGTCTATATTATGCTGTATTGTAGATATTGTATATAAGTGTATAAGCCAGTATATATTGTAATCTACATAAATAAAGTACTCAATCAATCAATCAATCACTCTATCCGCCCTTAATAAAGGCAATCAATTACTTTGTCTATCTCTGTAACTTAATCTATCTCTCTCTATCTGTAACTCACTCTCTCTCTCATTTTTTTTTTCTTTCAATATTCATATTGATTAAAACTTTTACAATATTTCATTAATAAATAAATCCTTAGTTAAATAACGAAATTAACGTTTTGGTAAAGAGTTAGTGGGGAGGATATTTTTAATATTCTTCCCAAAGAATGGACATTGATATGTCCAAAGCTCCGCCAATTTATGTAGATGCATAACAATATGATTATTATCTATAGTTATTTATTACAATTATATAGTTATTATATTGCTTTTTCATATAATATACAGTTCAATAGTTATTTTCTTAGTCTATATTATGTAAATTATCTATAACTTTGCTGTATTGTAAGCTATTGTATACAAGTGTATAAGCCAGTATATATTGTAATCTACATAAATGAAGTACTCAATCAATCAATCAATCAATCACTTCTCCCCCCTCTCACTCTCTCTCTCTCTATATATATATATTTATATATATATATAAATATCTTATATGAATGAAGAACTTCTATCCTCTCTCTGACTCCTACAGTATCACAATTATTGTTTCTCTCTCTTCATTGTCTTTTCCTTTGATCATCATTCACCCTCTCTCTCCACACCATCCTATTAGGGAAATGGAAATCGGAAACTCGTGCTCTTCACCATAATATCCTGACGCACTAGAATTAGTGCACCACACCACTAACCAAGGATGGTATATAGCTATTCTATATACTATATTTATATACTATTCTTGACCACTAACTGCACTGACGCCAAATTTAATGCGGTGAGCCGAGGTGTGACTGACTACAGCACTAACGCACAAGATCCGGCAAATAATCTATCATTATTTCGATAAAACACAGGAAGTTGTACAAAAGTGCACTACACTGTCTTTTCCAAAAATCTTTACATAGTAAGATTCATCACCAACTGTCAGCAATAATTCAATTGGACGCAGAGATGTTATCTTTGAGGCATTCTGACAATATCAAGTGGATTTCACTGGAGTAAGACTCACTTGAACTGTTATTAACAGGTTTTTGCAATTGGCAGCGATAATTTCATGGTTTTAATGGGTTTTGGGAGTAATGATTTCATAGTTCCATGATTTTAATAGGTTGCTGAAAGGTTAACGACATGTAGTTTTCATATGATTACTTTCATTGTTATCTTTCATCATTTTCAGCAATTAATATTGTTGTATTCCGTTAAAATCTTGTTTAAAATCAGGTACAGTAATACATTTTCTAGGTTCCTACTTGTGATAAGGAAAATTATTTATCGATATAATGCAATATCTGTTCTTCATATTCAACTACTGATATTGTTGAATCAGTTGAAATCTGGTTTAAATCAGATGCAGTAATAGATTATCTGATACATTTCTCTACTTTTGATAAGGAAAAATTTTTTATCGACATAATGCAATATCTGTTTCTTCATAATATTCAATTACTTCTATTGTTAAATTCAGTTAAAGTATGGTTTTTAATCAGATACGGTAATAAATTATCTGATAATTTTTCCACTTGCGGTTAGACATAATGCAATCAACGTGGCGATTCAACAGGCATTTGCCCAAAACATCTTCAAAAATCAATTTTAAATTTTAAGATTCCAGAGTTTCTGTAATCACAATTTCAAATAACAAATTATTTTTAGGCTGATCCAAATTTAACACAAACTGAAATTAAGAATCCCCACACATCGATGAAATCGAGTAGAAAACCAAGTCCCAACAATGATAGTGCACAAGGATTTCTACAAATATTGAAATTTGTAATAGAATATTCACATGATCATTTCTATCGAAAATACATAGGTAGTTTCAGTGAAAATTCAGGAATATTTTGTTCAGTCATTTTAATTTGTAATTTATTTTCACCAACGGGCAAAGAGTCTTTTTGCTGGTGATGCCTAGAAATATCATAAGTTTTTCTTCTCTCATGTATATGCATGTATGTGTACTTGTATTATGAACATTTTATTTTTATGTGTATGAGCAACTTGTTTGTTTTATTTTTGGCAATAAATGAATTGATTTCAAGATAAAAGCATGAAATATGCCACTGGCATGCTTGAATATTATGGACATACATTCCAATTTGTATGTATTTTGAGATCAGTAAACGTAATAATTATGCTACTGTCACTTGACTACGGTATATAATCACTTCTCTTTTTACTAATTTCCGTTATCTACTTCTCCACTCTCTTCCTCTTTGTTTTTATTTTTTCATCTATGCCATCATCGTCTTCTTCCAGATACAAATCTTCATGAACCTTTACATTCTCTAAATTCACTTTCATCCAATACCTTCTTCCACCTACACAACCGACAACCCTTCTCTTTCACACACATCTTCTTCTCCCTCTTCTCCTTCTTATACTTATCACTCTTCTCCTTCTTATTCTTCCTCTCCTATTTATCCTTCTACACGAAAGTTATGATGTGAAAGTGTATGACCGCGAGCAAATCCACTGACTTCAGCATATATTGTCTGCACGCCATCAATATAGATCATGAGCTCAGTGATAACCGCCTATAACAAACTGTACCTAACTTTACCAGAGAGTAAATGTAGGATGTATATTTATACTCATATTTTCTCTCTGTTTATACGCTTTGTTCAAGTCACGAGGATATGGAATACATCCATATATTACAAGGGCTAGTGACTGTTTTGTTTACAACTGGAATATTGTTCATGGTTGCTTACTTTTAATCATCATCATCATTGGCAAAAAATCTGAAGGTCTTAAACTGAAGATGAACAGTTATAGAATTTGGAATGTCATTATTTACAATTTTGAAATTCTAACATCGCTTTTCAATGTTTATTTATTTATACATTGATAGATACAATATACTTCTCAACTATGAATGATTGGGAGAGGAACAACAGTGATGAATATAGAAACTGGCCATTTTTTGTGTATTGGAATATGGGCTTGAGTACACTCAACAATACATTTTTCATTTTTCGACCGAATTTGAATTATGATGCATGATTTTGGACCGCCTTGACGAGACGAGAAGAATGAAGTGTAGTACGATGAAATCTGAGCATAGCGTAAAAAGTTATAAGTGATTGAAATTTTGATCCTTGAGGTGTCCTTAAGCGCGCCTCTCCACTAGGAAATACTGAAATGAAGTGCATCTAACGGGTGATTCTCATAGAACATGAGAATCAATATGAGAACAATGTAGTTGGTGATGATGGTTGAAGCTTAAAATTAGGTGTTTTTCACAATACAAGGAGCATTGTTGTCAGGTGTACCTGGAAATCTATTTGAGATAGAGCGCTCTCCCTGATCTCAGATTGTAGAGCACAAAAATACGCCCAGAGGGATTTTGAATTATACATTTAAATGTTAACAATCGGAAGATATTGCTGATCAAAAACTGAAATTCATAAAAATTGATTTTTCCTTCAAATTTCACTCATTTTTGAAAAATCATAACTCAGTACTCATTGGAGATAGAGAGTTCCGAATGATCTCATTTTATTCAGAATTTTTCAATCTAAGAAAAAGTCGAGAGCAAATTTTCCTGTCCGATTACGAGATTTGGCAGAAATAGCTGAAAACTGGAGAATGAGCCGAAAATACGAGGTTTTTGTGCCACTCTGTATCTAGCACAAGGAAATTTTGCATGAAGAAATTGGTTCTGGACTTCTCTTATGTACCCAAATAATATATAAAAAAATCAGAACTACAATATAAATTGCATGCACCAATGTATATAGTGACTGGACTATTTATTTGACAAGAAAAATATTTTCAATGATATACTAATAAATTTTCATAATTGAGATGAAATATATTTGCAATTGATTATATTTCTCTACATTGTTAAAAATGACATTGACTGGCACCCATTGCGGAGGTAGAAAAGGATAGCACTTTCGGCTTTGACAAATGTTAGACAAGGACAGCAACACCAATCTTAATCAAATACTGCCATTATAACGTGGACCTCACTAAATCTATCGATGATATTCGAAAATACATTGTAAGGATGGTCTAGACACAGCTATGTGTCTTCTCTACAGCTCATTTCACTTCTCCTCCTTCATTTCGGCCTCTTCTCCTTCTTCTACTCCTCATCCTCCTTCTTCTTTCTTCTTCTTCTTCTTCTTCTCCTCCTTCTTCTTCTTCTTCTTCTTCTTCTTCTTCTTCTTCTTCTTCTTCTTCTTCCTATTCCATCTTCTACTCCTCCATCATCTACTTCATCATCACCATCATCATCTTTGTATCAGTATTCAATAACAATTTTAGACAACTATTTCTAAAGTGCGTGAACCTAAACGTGGGCGAGCAAACAGAACGTCTGACATCGAAAAATGTGGAGTATTAAAAAAATAAAATAACCTTTCACACAGCCACGCCTAATCACGCACACAACACAACACTGAAAATCGGAACCGCGACGAAACCGGAACGACAGTCTTAACTGAACTACTCTCTCTCACACACACAAATTAACACCTGACATTCAACAAGATGAAAACTTAAAAAACTGAACTTCGTTTTCCAGGCTATGGAAAAACCAAATACAACATGAAAGTTCCATAAATACTAGTAGTTCTGTGAACTGTAGACCTCAGGCAGTATTCTCATCCACAAGTACCTGATTGAAACTAAAGACCTTATGGAAATAAAGCAATAGACTGGCTTCTCCACAAATCTGTGTAATCACTAGTTAGCTGATTTATGATGAATAATTCTAAAGTCGGATTTTTACTCTAATATTGAGGTATGAAGGAGGCTCCTATTTCCTCTTATATTATCCTTGAAATGCGAAATTCCCAAAAACCTTGTATATACGTCGACGCGCAATTAAAAAAGGACATACCTGTCAAATTTAATGAAAATCTATTACCGCGTTTCGCCGTAAATGCGCACCATATAAACATTCAAACATTTAAACATTAAGAGAAATGCCAAAATGCCAAACCGTCGACTTGAATCTTAGACCTCACTTCGCTCGGTCAATTATTACCATTCACCGCAAGATGAAAACTTAAAAACTGAACTTCGTTTTCCAGGCTAAGGAAAACCCAACTATCCCTTGAAAGCTACAAGAATAAGATAACATTTTGAAAACACTTTGACATTTTGCAATTAAGTAAATGTTTCTAACACTTTTTTGTAGTCAGAACCATAGAGAAAAGATATCACAAGATACATTTCATAAGAATATATTTATTCTATATTTTCTCTGTGTCAGAACATAATAGAAAAATGGTACATAAAGAAAAGTTTGAAAAAGTCATTTCGCAAATAACTGTTTCAGACACTGTGTTCAGAACAAAAAAGAAAAAATATCATAAGATATCTAATTAATAAAAACTTGTAGTACCATTTATTAAAAACTTAAAAATATTTAAAGTTTTACATTTACAAGTTACTAATACAAGTTTTTATATTGTTTTTATTAATTTAAACAAAAGCCCATATAAGTGAAGTGATTTCATAAGATATACTCATCTTTCATAAGAATATACTTATGCTATATTCTCTCTATATGTCAGTACTAAGAACGACTCAAATTGTATTGAAAAATTGTTCGATGGTCCTTCCCCGTGAAAATCTTGTTGAATTATGTACCACGGAATCAGAATCAGTGAATAACTATTTTAACACATGAGAACTCTGAAAACGTAGAACGTGTGCTGAACTGGAACAAAAATATGATTTGGACGTTTGTCTAGTAGTCAGAACCAAGAACGACTCAAATTGTTGAGACAACTATGCCTATTGGTCCTTCCCCAAGAATTTTCTTGAATTATGATAATTAGAGAATCTGATTATGGTAAAAGTTTTACAGATTCAGAATAGGTAAATAACGATATCACTTCAACACAGAAACAATAAATTTGAAAGCGTGAAACTTTTGCTAAACTATAGCAAAGAATAGCTTCGACCTGTAGACACTAGAAAAATCGTGCAGACCAAATCAGTAACGGATATTCTGACTTCCTACTCTTTCAAGTCGTGTATTATTTTGATCACTAAAAGCATAGTGACCCTATAATGCGGTCCACGTTATAATGGCAGTGGATAAAGATAAAAGAATAGCGATGCCGATTCTCTGCATTAATTAATTATATTTCTACACTGTCAAAAACATACTTGGCATCGTTGTGGACCTGGAAAAGGATAGTACCACAGGCTTTGTCGAATGATAGACAAGGATAGCAAAACCAAAGTTGATCAAATACTGTCATTATAACGTGGACCGCACTATAGCAACACTTAACGCTCGTTTATCTCAATGATATAATTGACTTGATACCGTAGGCTGAATTTCTAGAGAAGATCGGGGAAAAAGTAGGATGGTTAACAAAAGAATTGGAAAATGCAAGAAGGAGAAGGGAGAGCCTGGTTGAGTGGGAGGAGGAGAAAGAGGGCCAAAGAGATAGAAAAGTGGAGGAAGACAGGACAATACTAGGCGAAAGATGACAGGAAAAGGAGGTTGATAGGGACACGATGAGAGAAGAAAGAGGAAGGGTTTGTAAGTATTCAGTGGAAGAGGAAGAGAGAGAGAGAGAGAGAGAGAGAGAGAGAGAGAGAGAGAGAGAGAGAGAGAGAGAGAGAGAGAGAGAGAGAGAGAGAGAGAGAGAGTGAGTGAGAGGGGGCAAGAGAGAAATGAAGTGGATGAGGAGATGAATAAGGACAGGATGATAAGAATAGAGGAAGGTAGGAGGTAGAGGAGGAGGGGTAGATGATGATGACGACGGTGATGATGATGATGATGATGATGAAGAAGAAGAAGAAGAACAACAACAACAACAACAACAACAAGGAGAAGAAGAATAGGAGGAAGTAGAAGTAGAAGAAGAGGAGGAAGTGAGGAAGAAGTTGAACAAGAGAAAGAGTGAGTAACAAGAAGAAGAAGAAGAAGAAGGAAGAAGAAGAAGAAGAAGAAGAAGAAGAAGAAGAAGAAGAAGAAGAAGAGAAGAAGAAGAAGAAGAAGAAGAACAACAACAACAACAACAACAACAACAACAACAACAACAACAAGGAGAAGAAGAATAGGAGGAAGTAGAAGTAGAAGAAGAAGAGGAGGAAGTGAGGAAGAAGTTGAAGAAGAGAAAGAGTGAGTAAGAAGAAGAAGAAGAAGAAGAAGAAGAAGAAGGAAGAAGAAGAAGAAGAAGGACAGAAAGATTAAGTGGATGAGGAGGAGATGGAGAAGGAGCAGGATTTTAAGAAAAAGGAAGGATAGGAGGAGGAGGAGAAGGATGAGGATGACAATGAGGAGAAGGGGAAGTGGGAGAAGATGAAGGAGAAAAAGAAAGAGGAGAAGGAGAAGAAAAAAAGGAGAGGCAGAACAACAAGAAAAATACCAGAGAACAGAGTGGAAGGATGGAAAGGCAGAGGCAAAAATGCATGAGAAAAAGAAGGAAATACTACTATACAATTATAATGAAATGAAGAAAATGGATAATGGGAGAAGACAAACTTAAAAGGTACAAAATGAGAATCAGTAGACTGTTTCTAT
Organism: Nilaparvata lugens; assembly: GCF_014356525.2. NCBI lineage: Eukaryota > Metazoa > Arthropoda > Insecta > Hemiptera > Delphacidae > Nilaparvata > Nilaparvata lugens. The sequence continues at coordinate 5,813,919 of NC_052510.1, read as the reverse complement.
GAATAAAAAAGAAACAATGAATGAAAGTGGGAGGAAGAGGATGAGCAGGAGGTGAATGAAAAGGAAAAGGATGAGATGTAGAGATTAGAGAGAAGAGAAGTAGAGGAAGAGAGAAGAAGTAGAAGAAGAGAAGAGAAGAGAAGAGGAGAGAAGAGAAGTAATAAGAAGTAGAGTAGAAACAGAAGAAGAGAAATGAACACAAGATTGAGACCAGAATTAGGCGAGAAAGAAAAGGAAGATAGGCAGGAAAATTGACGATAATATAGTGGCCATGTTAAGATCCGGAGTTGAAATGGAAGAAAGTGTTGAATTTATTCATGTATTCCAATTCGGACTGAGGAGGAGAATGCAGAAGGTGTGGATAATGAGAACCCAGCTACCTGTCAGCAGACCAACACCTGTTTTCAAAGGCCAGTTCCAGGTTAAACATTCATGTTGTTACCATTCCTATTCGATTTCTGTTCTGATTCGACAAGTATACATGATACGAATGTGTGAGATTCAAAATGATAGACACGAACTAGATAAATGGAGAGAAGGTTAAAATATAGCTTAGAGAGAAGGTAAATAGTGATGATAATCTATAATACAGGAAAGAGTCCGGGCGCAAATGTCATGAATAAGGAACTCCGTGGTCATTTTTGAGTAACAGCCGTGGAAGATGTCTCGATTTCTTCGTTCATAATGAGGATCGTGATGATGATAAGTCGAAATCACAGGCAAACACCTCGGAAACAAGATGGCCGCCAAAATTTTCAGGGTTTTGCTATAGCACTTGTATTTCAATAACCGCTCAAGATATTCAACCGTTTTTTGGACGAAAATATTTTTAAAATCTTCCTCTACAATTTTTAGAAGAAATTGAGACATCTTCCACGGCTGTTACTCAAAAATGACCACGGAATGACATTTGCGACCGGACTAAAATAAAATATAATATAGAAAAGAATTAGCTTGAACATGTACGGGATAGGAAATTCACAAATGACGCATCATCACGTCTCAACTACTCAACTGATTAACTTGAAATTTTGCATATAGATTCTCAATTCATTGAGGATAGTATGGTAATGCGCTTATTTTGAATTCTTCAAAATGTCATCAAGTCAAGTTTTTAGTTTCACAAGTTTTTTAAAAGCGCCTTGCGGAGCACGGGTGACCTGCCACCCATAATATACGAAAGAATTGGCTTATACACGTACGAGATAGGAAATTCACAAATGTCGCATCATCAAGTCTGAACTGATTAACTCAAAGTTTTGCATAATTATAGATTCTTCATCTACCGAGTATGGTTATAGGCCTATTTTTAATACTTCAAGATTTCATTACGTCAAGTTTTCAGTTTGTCAAGTCTTTAATTCGACCCTTGCGGAGCACTGGTTACCTGTTAGTCTATATATATAAAAGCGAAATGGCACTCACTCACTGACTGACTCACTCACTCGCAGAACTAAAAATCTACCGGACCAAAAACTTTCAAATTTGGTAGGTATGTTCAGTTGGCCCTTTAGAGGCGCACTAAGAACGGATTTGGAAAAATTTTAACTCTAAGGGTGGTTTTTAAGGGTTTAAAGTTCGTCTTTTAGCATGTATATTCTTCTTATTTATAATTCTTATCTTCTTATCTATTATTCTTTTAATTATAATAAATTGAAATGTCCATACCATATTATGATAATATAGAACTATAATCTAGAGAGAGTACCTCTTCGAAACAGTTGTTAACTGGTAACTAAATTAATAATTTTAAGGGTTGGCATTAAGTTGAGTTGACTTTGCTAGGTTGGCACCAAGTTGAAGATTGAAATGCATTTATCGCGAAAAAATTGATTGGGCACTGTTACTTCAATCAGAGCTATTCCTGGGAATATTATATTACTAGCCGTCAGGATCGCTTCGCTTGCCATACCCGTTTAGCCAGACGTTTAGTCTGGACCCCCGACTGGATCGTCCTACAGATGAAAAATGCAGGCGAGCGAAGCGAGCCTGCTGATCTCATTCTTGGACGATCCAGACGGGGGCTCCGCCCCCTGGCCAGACGGATATGGCGAGCGAAGCGAGCCTGACGGCTAGTGTTATATAATATAGCTTAGAGAGAAGGTAAATAATGATGATAATCTATAATACAGGAAATAATGTATAATGAAGAGAAGAATTGGCTTATACTCGTACGGGATAGGAAATTCACAAATGACGCATCATCACGTTTGAACTACTCGACTGATAAACTTGAAATTTTGCATATATAGATTCTCAATCCACAGATGATAGTATGGTAATACGCTTATTTTAAATTCTTCAAGATTTCATTACGTCAAGTTTTCAGTTTTGTCAAGTCTTTAATTCGACCCTTGCGGAGCACTGGTTGGTTATCTGTTAGTCTATATGAGAATTAGCTTATACACGTAAGGGATAGGAAACGAATGACGCATCATCACGTCTGAACTACTGGACTGATTAACTTGAAATTTTGCACATAGATTCCTAATTTACCTAGGATGGATACAAGCCTATTTTCAATTCTTGAATATTTCATTACGTCAAGTTTTGGAATTAGTAATGTTTTTGATTTAACCCATGCGGAGCACAGATTATCTAATAATAATAATAATAATATTCATATGGCTTTTATTGATAACGAGTTCCTGACTTAAGTTCCACCTCGCCTGAATATATCATTTGAGCCGTCAATGGGCCTTACGACTGTCATACTTCAGCCGGGACCGAAACTAACGTGCTCTGAAGAAACAGGTAACCTGCTAGTCCAATAATAAATTGCAATCAACATTCTCCTCAACTAAGAAACACTCATTACAGCAATTGAAAGATTACAATAACGCACACGTAGACTAACTGCAATTTTCCAATTGATTTCATGAGTTCATCCAGAGTGAATTTCAGTTAAAAAAGTAACCTACAGCACTATCCTCCACACATTCTTCTAATTAACTAGCCTAATTAGAAGACTCACTTCACGTTTGCAGTTAAACATAGTTCAGTTTAAAATAAATTGCACGTTTCAGTTCAAAATAAATAGCACGTTTTTACTTGCACAGTTCTATGGCATGAACGATCTACACGAGGATAGTACATAGCCTACACGTTTCAACTGTGTAACATGTTCACTAGAATAGAGGAGTTTAAAATATAAATAGTCAACTCCGATAGATGTAGATATGTTCTCAGCAGTTACATACAGTAAATATACAGAAAGGAGGTAACAGTTAACATGAACTACAGTTCATGAGCAACGAACTGTTTACTAATTAGGAACTGGGTGGTCATTAATTGATATTTTTTACTGTTGTGTTGCTTAATTAGTGTGAGTGATTGCAATAATTGATGGTTTGTTCAAAAAAATGGTTTACTTGTTCGAGTAATTGTGTCAAGATGTACGAAAAATGGAACAATATTTAGATTGAATCAATCTTGGACAGTATGTATATTGGTATTTAATAAACCTCTTTTACTGCCCTTCTTCTTGTACTCCTTTCTATCTTTATTTTCTCATGTCTTCATTTCTATCTAAGGCTATCGAACGGTTTTTTGTTGGGCGAAGTGCAAACCCGGCGAACCCGGTCGTGTGTTGATGGGATGATATTTTTCATATCCTTTTCAGAGAATCGACAATTATTTGTTGAAACACCGCCTATTTATGAAGTTACATCACAATATTTTATTTTCCGACTATAATATTGTTTGCTGTAATAAATGAATGAATTTTATATTATCGTCATTGAAATTGCATTTAATCTCTATTCTCATTGATTGATTTCTCATAATCTGTAAAATTCATTGAATAATATTAGCAATCTAATGTAAATTAGTGTATAAGCCAGTAAATATTGTAACATACATAAAAACTCTAATCTATCCTTTCTTCTACTTTCTCAATCCTCCACTTGATTTTTCTCCTACTCCTCATACTCCTTCTCCTACGTCTTCTTCTTCCTCCTCCTCCTCCTCCTCCTCCTCCTCCTCCTCCTCCTCCTCATCATCTTCTTCTCACTCCTCTTCCTCTTCCTCATCTGTTCTTCAACTTCTACTCGTCTTCCACTCTTCTTCTTCCTCTTCTTCTCCACTGCCTTCTCTCCTTCTTAATCTTCTACTTCTTCTTCCTTCACTACATCCACACAAAACTCTACTGACTCAAACGCGACTACACAGCGACTCAAACGCAACTACAAAGCAATAAAAACGCGACTGCTGAGCGATAGCAGAGCAAGTAAAGCTCAACTAAAACGCAACAATAAAGCAATTCAAACGCGACTGCTAAGCGATAACAAAGCAACACAACCGCGACTACTAGGCAATAACTTAGAAACTCAAACGCGACTGCACGCGACTACACAGCGACAACAAAGCAACTAAAACGCAACAACAGAGCAATTCCAACGCGACTGCTGAGAGATAGCAAAGCAAGTAAAGCTCAACTGAAACGCAACAATAAAGCAATTCTAACGCGACTGCTAATCGATAGCAAAGCAACTAAAAACACAACTACAAATCGACTAAAACGCAACAACACAGCAATTCCAACGCGAATGCTGAGAGATAGCAAAGCAAGTAAATCTCAACTGAAACGCAACAATAAAGCAATTCTAACGCGTCTGCTAGGCGACAACAAAGCAACTCAAACACAACTACAAATCGACTAAAACGCAACCACAAAGCAATTCAAAAGCGACTGCTAGACAACGCAGCGATTTGTTTGGCATTGGACACGGGCTTTAACATGTAATCAGACTACCGTTAACTGTTCTCACGTTAGAGTCTCTTTCTAAAATTGGTTACGTTCTACCTGAGAGATGTGACACCCTCTTTCACAGATCACAGCCATAGTAGTTCAAGGTGACACCTTTTCAACTGGTTAACACGGATGAAATTGGGTGATGATGATGAAGATTACAACAAAAACAAGGAACAGCAGTTTTCCTTATTATTCCTCTCCTCTGCTTGTACTCCTAATTAACCTAATTTCTCACAGATTCTAGAAAACTGTTACAACAAAGCTAATCACTATTGTTATTTTTGAGGGTTTTCAGAACTGTGATTACTTATGATGCTTGGAAGTGTAGAAATGTAAGGAAATTTGTATGTCTACAATTTCTGCTTATATTAACAGTAAATTTTCTTTCTGGTTTTCCAGGAATAGAATGTAATTAAACTCATGTTTTCCTCTGTATTAATACATCTTAGGCCCGGTTGCCCAAAGCCGTTTAAATTTTAACCGTGATTAATTTCACGAAACCAATTAGAGTAGCCGTATTATCAAAAAGGCCTTCTCTGATTGGTTCTCCTGGAATTAATCACGGTTAAAATTTAACTTTTTTTGTGCAACCGACACTTAGTAATGAAGTATTCAAGTGAATAAGTATTAAGAATTGAGACTTGAGCTCTAATTATTCAGACAGTGGTGTCTGCATTTCGCAAAGAAGATAATGTGTGGAATGATTCAAATGTAATGAAATTACTTTTCGAGCAGAATGATCAAATTCAAATTTATCAATAACTGAATATCAAAGTTGAATTGAACATATTGGGAAATGACAAATGGGAAATTGTGTTAGTGATTTCACATACTAACTAACAAAACACTATCATCTGTCTAGTTTGCTCATTTCTTAAGCTGGATTCGCACATATCAGTATCAGTGGACGCATCCGGTACATTGAGAATATTATTTCACTGATTCCTAATGGGGCTATTCATACTTGCTCGGCCGGGCTGCGTGGCAATAGTCCCATTATGCCCTGACGACACGACAACGATATTAGCACAAACCTGCCAGGTTTGCGCTAAGTTCAACTCATAAAATCTGGACATAATTAATACTTGTTATCTCATTACTCCTCAATGAGATGTCCTTAAATATAATACTCCAAACTTTAAAGGAGGCTCCTTAATGTTATTACATATTTAGATTCATGCTATTTCGTTCAGTAATGTCAGTGTCACACGTGACACATGACACGTCAAACGTGACACATTATGTCCCATGTGACACAGAATTGTCTTAAAAGATTATCCGTACAGTTCAATTTTGTCAAAGAAAATCAGAATCCTGTCATGAGCTTCATTGTAGGCTATTGGTAAATAAAATCCCAGCACTAGATATCTATTGCTTTCTCTAGCAAAATGAGGTAATAACCTTGTGCTATTCTCTCCCAAATTAAGATAAGGTTACACATAGTCCGAAATAAAAATGTAATCAGTATATAGAAATACATTATGACGTATGACGTTATACGAAATACTCATACAAAGTACAGAAAGATCAACCAACCTCTAATAATTGAAATACATAACCTGATTGGTATAAAAACACATTTTTCTCTAACAAAATCAATAGATTCGATAATGTTTATTCAACATGCAAATAAAATTGCCACAAACATTCAACGATTAGCACACGTCACGTGAGAAATGGTGAAAAACTAAACGACAAAATCCGTCCAAACAATATTGGCATTCAAGAATGCATTCAGCCTTCACTTTCAACGTTTACAAATACGTCCTTGACAATAAACTTCGTTTACCAACACAAGAGAACGAGAACGAAACCAAAATAAACCCGGAAAAATATACAAGCACTCTCTCTCTTCAGTACTATAATCCCTATTATTCCACTATATTATCACGCCCAAAGAAAATTGTCGGAATAATTTCTACTTTCGATGGAGAATTTCCAGACTAGGGAAAGCTGGCTGTATAACCTTGCCCTATTGACTTTATATATTTGTTGTGACGTCACATATTACAATTCCAAATGCAGTAGCAAAAACTCTCCAAGATGTTGGGAATCTGGGTCTAGATATTACCCAGTTATTTAAAATATAGTTATACATCTTTATACTATAGTGAGGTCCACGTTATAATGGCAGTGTTTAATTGGCAATTGCATTAATTATTCAACAAAGGGGATAGCGCTATCTCTCTCTCGCTTTGCTCTGTTGCCAGATTGTTCTTTAACAATCTAGAAATATAATAAATTAACAAAACATTTTATCTTGATTATGAAAATTCATTATGAAATCATTGAGAAATATAATATCTTGCTTGATAAAAAAAATATATTATTTTAAACGAGAATGAACAGTTAATATTACATCAATAAACCGGTATCAGTTACCCTCCATAGCAGGCATTGACAAGACTGAGGATCGGCAACGTTGTTCTCCTATCTTTCTCCACTGCCATTATAACGTGGACCTCACTATAGATACACAGTAGCACCAATATATTATAGATAACATTATATTGTTTATAACAATAACCATTGGATAACAATATTAACCTTCCTAGTATATTGTTTCCAAGTATGAAAAATGAAAATGCTACACAATGAAATTTTTTTTCGCCACACTTGGATGTAATGAGCTGGTTTACGTGCGTCATATGGAGGCCGAAAGTGATTGTTTTCCGACCAGGCCGGTAAAACTTTACGGCCCTTGGGCTGTAAAATGACCTTGAATAACAGCTGATCGTGTCCGATCCCGATCTCACAAAAATCATAGAGAGATAATCTCATAACGACTGTAATAATCTATATAATTATGTATCGTGAATCGCGGTATTATGTCTATAATATATTTTATAAATTACTGTTTAATAATTTAATATTTATTGTGTTTTTGATATCAAACAATGAATACAATGGCTGCATTGTCCATTGTCAGAAAGGTACGTATCGCAAGTATTTAAAAGTGAAGAATCGAATTTGAAATCAAAGTACAATAATTTTATCAATATTTAAAAGTGAGGTAGAGTAATAATTGTTTCTTTTTTATTATCGAATTCCACTTCTCAATGCAATACAATCAACTATAATAACAAGAAAATACAGCAGAGATCTGAAGTTTAAGGTAAGCCTACTGGTGAAACTCAGCCTTGACTAAAAAATTCCTAGTAATTTTTCCGTAATTCATTATTAAAACTTTTAGATAATTTTTCTTTAATATTGAACCATATAGAGAAAACATAAGGCCCACTCAAGATTGAATCTTCGAATGTTTTCTCTATGATTTCAGAGCAATATTTTGTTGTGAAAATGCCAGCAAACCGGCTTCAAATTAATATGCCGCTATACACTATATTAATAGTAGCCTACATACGTTACCTGACTTAATTCAGAGTGAAAATTTATTGTGAAACAGATAATAATATTAATTTTAATAATATAAGTCATGAGCCAAAGTCTGTTGTACCTTTGACTATAGAAAGAACAACCTTCTTTCTATAGTCAAAGGTTGTACGCTTTTTAGGAGTGAAGTAAACTTTTTTTAGAAGTCTAGTTTACAGTATTACGTGTATGCTAGGAGTTATCAGTCAGGCCTCTTCCTTCAACAATACCCAATAGCCGAGAGCGTAAAGGCGTAATACAACTGAACTCAGCTCAGTGAATAACAAACACAATCTAGGTCCGAATCTCGGTCAATGACATTTTTTTTTTGTCGTTGAATTTCGACTTTTATTAGCTATTTTTCATATTAGTTACCATAATTTAAATTTCAATCAATTTTTTAGATATATTTTGAGACAAAACTGTGAAATATGCAATTATATTAATTTTTTTCATCACATTATTTCAAAATAGTAATGAAAATTCTATTCATCCATCTATCCATGAGATATTGCACCGGGCACAAAGCGCGAGCTATAAAAATTCAAACAATTATTCGAAATATTAATAGTATAAAAATATGGTCACTATTGTAAATTATTAATTAGTAATATTAAAATTAATTGACAGTAAAAGTTGTCATAACCAAGATTCAAACTATCAAAATAGGCTGTTTGAATTTTATTAATTTTTCAATTTCTTATAAATATTGGGAAGTTTTTTTTTTTTGGTGTGGCGAAAAATAGCGTTTGCAACATGGGCAAAAATGTTTTTCCGGCTCTCGAACGCTTCAAGTTCTCGACTTCGTCTCGAACTTGAAAACCGCGATCTTGAGCCGGAAAACGTACATTTTCGACCCTAGGTGCGAAATATACTATTTCGCCCCACTTGGATGTAATGAGCTGGTTTTCGTGCGTCATATGGAGGCCGAAAATGATTGTTTTCTGATCAGGCCAGTAAAATTTTTACGGCCCTAGGGCTGTAATAAAGTAAAGGGCTAGAATTGAATAAAGTATTTTATTTGGATGAATGAAATACAAATAAGATATTATAAACTATTCAAATTCAATTTTCAGAGTATAATAGAATCTAACCTCAAACCTCATAGTACTTTGTATATCACGAAACATGGTGAATAATTTTGGAACTACTTGGGCAATATCCATGGTGCTGAACGTTTTTAGAAATAATTCATGAAACGGAATCAGTTTATGCTTCTAGAACTGAATAAAGTATTCTGCAATAATATACTATCATTTTATTTGGATGAATGAAATACAGATAAGATATATATTATAAACTATTCAAATTTGATTTTCAGAGTAGGATAGAACTTCTAACCTAAACTTCCCAAGTCGATGACAACAAGCATTGTTGACGTTGACATTCAGATTGGCCAAATTTCAAATGTGCTAAAACAGCTGATCAAAAAACTTTTCATTATTTGTGTTTATTATTCAATAATTAAAACATTTATAATAATATCATCTTATTGTCATCTGAAAGAATAAAGAAGTATAAACTCAACCTCCCACATAATTGAACATAATATTTTAGGTTATTTAGACAAATCAGAATAAAAACTAAAAATACTTGGACAATTTCCTGATATTCAGATTACCTCAGATTTGCTAGAGCTATGACCATCCACTTTTGCTTTCGGAAGTGCTCAATGAACAATTATTCTCATATTATAATTATATTGTATATTTTTGTGTGTGGCAAAAAATAGCGTTCGCACCACGGGCAAAAATGTTTTTCCGGCTCTCAATCTTTTCTAGTCCTCGGCCTACGGCCTCGGACTTGAAAACCGATTTCGAGCCGGAAAAGTCTCATTTTCGGCCCTAGGTGCGAAATATACTATTAAACATTTAGAACGAAAACTTCAAAACAATATAAATCTTCTTAAGGCTGTGCAAATGCTAAAAATAAACTTTCTACTCGTGGTATTTTTCCAAGTTTTCTATTTGTATATCTTCAAGCTATCAAAATGAAAAAGTTTTCTCAGGAAAACATTTTTTCCCCGATCATTACTTTTTGAGATATGAGCGACTGAAGTTTGAATTTTTGGAACAGAACATTCTCAAATTCGGTAAGATATAAATCCATGAGATTAAGAGGATGGATTCTTCATGGTATTGTTGATCTAGTAAAACAAAATTTTTTGAAAATATCAATTTTTGAAAAAGTTATTCAATTTTCCAAAAATAACTCGACTAAGTTATTTTTAGTAAATTGAATAACTACCTTGAAAATTGATATTATCAGAAAACTTTTGTTTTAATAGATCAACAATACCATTAAAAATCTATCCTATAAATCTCATTGATTTATATCTTACCGAATTTGAAATGTTCTGTCCCAAAAATTTAAACTTTAGGCGCTCATATCTCAAAAAGTAATTGTCAGAAAAAAAATGTTTTCCTGAGAAAACTTTTTCATTTTGATAGCTTGATGATATAAAAATCGAAAAACTTTGAAAAATATCACGAGTAGAAAGTTTATTTTTAGCCTTTGCACAGTCTTAAAACCAAAGTGGATAAGAGTGTTAATTAAGATAGATTCCATCTTTCTATGAAGAAAGATTTGTAGAAGCTTGTCCTGCAATAAGAAAATACTGCACATGAATATAGTATGAGAATAACTTTATAAACTTTGAAATGTAAATTCATCTTTAAACTTTCATCTTCGTTTCCTTGAGCGAATCCACCTTTCACAATGATCTTCTTCAGTCTGTACACACACCGAAACTCCCTATCAGAGATGTTCTCTTAATCCACTTCTGCCTATGATCTACATACCCCTAAAGGTCAACACATCCTACCAGCACTGCTATCGCACCTACAATCTACATCTACAATAATTATTACAGACAAGTGAGTTGTACAAACATCCAAAAAACAAAATATTACAAACCTCATTACAGTTGATGAAATAAAACAGCTTTCACCAATTCCGACAACTAAATAAAAAAAGTTTTTATTTTTGCATCTTGTCATCAACCAAACTAAGATTCATTTCAAACTGTCAGCATTGGATGAATGGGAAGCATTGATGTTGTCCATAAGGAATGCTGACATTTCACCTTGTACATTTTTTCCCAGCTACTGAATGTGACAGACGAACGATTTTTTTTAGGACAAAAACAAGATTTCAAACTCACCGATTTGCATATAAAAAGCCTTGTTGAGTCAAGGATACAGTTGAAAGCATACTTTATGTGTACAGTAGTAGCATGGAACTCTTTATGACTTTATAAATAAATTTCACTATTTCCACTAACAACCTGGAACATCCTGTTTGAATTTCATTTCTCTGTTTTTACTACATTTAATTTCATGTAAGTTTCTCAAACTATAAACGTTACCATAGAGAAACGATAGCATAGGTAGATATCCCATGGTATAGGGCGTTTATATCGCAACTTCTACTGTTATCTCAAGCCGATAGTTCACATAGTTTTCCCATGCAGCTGTGTGACGCTGGTAGTCTCTCAAATTGTGCCGTTCATACACTCTCACCCCAACAAAACAGTAAAAATTGACAATTATCGACAGTAATCGGCTTTGAGATAACAGTAAAAGTTGCGACATAAACGCCCTATACCATGGGATATCTAGTTACGCTATTGTTTCTCTATGACGTTACCAACTAACAGCTTTGAAGCTGAAATTTCATGTTCTAGTCCAACGTATCTGTGAGAACATAAAATTGAATTAAATCACTTGCCAACAATTTGTTCGAGAAAAGGTTCAACTTGATGTGATTGAAATTCGTGTAAATTCATACCTTTCAAATTTATTTAAAACCTTTTGAAAACCTTTCTCTTACCAACTAACTTTGGAGGAAACAGATTTCATCCCATTCTGCAGTGTTATTGATGTTAAATTTTCATCTGTTTCCATTATAATGTAGTCAGTGTTAGTATGCAATGGGTCTTGCAAGACTTGGCAATACATTGTCATTTGTGATAAAGAATCCATCAATGAATTCTACGCGAATTCCTGAGAGAGATTGAAAAGTGATAATTTTTGTATTCAAAACTACCGAATTTATTCACATGACTCTTCAAACTGAATTTTAAAGGTATGAATTTACACGAATTTCAATCATAATTCCTGAGAGAGATTGAAAAGTGATAATTTTTGTATTCAAAACTACCGAATTTGTTCACATGACTCTTCAAATCGAATTTGAAAGGTATGAATTTACACGAATTTCAATCATAATTCCTGAGAGAGATTGAAAAGTGATAATTTTTGTATTCAAAACTACCGTATTTATTCACATGACTCTTCAAACTGAATTTTAGAGGAATGAATTCACACGAATTTCAATCACAGCAAGTTGAAACTCTTCTCTAATGTTGGCAAGTGATTTAATCTAATTTCATATTCTTACAGATACGTTGGACTGAAATTTGGAATTTCAGCTTCAAAGCACATGAGTGAGTAGCTCCTTTCAGTGAGCACACACGAAAGCATGCTCCTGTGAAAAAACTAGTAGTTCTGTGAACAGTAGACCTCGCGCTCAGTAAGTTACATTAACCTGTAGTTATGTTTTCTCAAAAAAAATTATCAATTTAAAATGTCTAGAAAAAATCCTGAATAAACTGAGCTTTCTGTCCTACGTATCGTCCCGGAATGTGTGTGAGTGCTGTTATCAGGTCTGGCTGCAACTGTCTACAACCATAGAGAAACAATAGCGTAAGCTATGCTATTAATAGCTATAATAGCTTATGCTATTGTTTCTCTATGCTACAACGTTGATGGAAAGATACATTTTCAAAATGGTCGATGTTTTTGAACGGGTAGTATTATAGTCCACTAAACAGCTGATTTATGATGAATAATTCTATAGTCTGATTTTTACTCTAATATTGGCGTATGAAGGAGGCTCCTTTTACCTTTTATATTATCCTTGAAATGCAAAGTTTCCAAAAACCTTGTATATACGTCGACGCGCAATTCAAAAAGGAACATACCTGTCGCATTTTATGAAAATCTATCAAAGCGTTTCGCCGTAAATGCGCAAAATATAAACATTTAAACATTAAAAGAAATGCCAAACCGTCGACTTGAATCTTAGACCTCACTTCGCTCGGTCAATAATTTTTATTAAAATGGATATTTGACAATAACTCAGGTCTCTACAATGATTGGACATCAAACGTATCGATAGTCAGCAAGTAAGGGTGAATCCATTGACCAATCATAGAGCGCCATAGTGGCTTCGTTTCGCCATTTTGAATTGGATTCGACAAACAGCAAGTGGGAGTTGATCAATTGACCAATCACAGAGCGCCATAGCAGCTTCGTTCTGCATTATGAATAGCATGCGTCCATTTGCTCAAAGAATACCGTACTAAGACTTCTGTAGAATGAATGCATTTGTGTAATATGAATGAGGTTACATACTTACATTCAAACTACTCCTAGACAGGAAATCGTAACCTATATCTATATATTATTATATTGGTTGAAATCTCATTAAGTATCAATTACCCTTTACCGAAATATCTGAAGCATATTACAATTTCAACACCTTTCAGCTTTCTGTTTGGTCACAAACTGTTTAGTAATATGGGAAAATATTTTATTTGAATAAAGAATTTGAATTGCAAAATTCTGGGACATTCAGGATAATCAACTTCTTGTTGTTTTGGAGAGAAAATTGAAATTATAACATTAGAAAAGTATTGTTGTAGAAATTGTAATGTATTAAAATTTGAAAAGAGATCGTTTTTGGCTCAGTCAGTTGTCCTCTCCCAAATATATTTTATTTTATAATGTATGGCTCTGTCAGTGAATAAATAAAACACTGATGTTACATCGAGCTCTCTAATTGGTCCAAATCTTTCTCTATGTCAATAGGCAAGATGGCATTCTAAATACTGTAGATACAATTAAATAATTATGAAGGTTTTATATTGGTCGAAAACTGTCTGAAGGACTATTCTGGAATCTTCTAGATAGATCGCTCATGAGATAAACTCTTCTTTCATTGGACAGAATTGTATCAATGTCACCTGAGATAGGTGCTAAAATCTTCGGATGTCAATATACGAGAAAATTCTACATCAGTGAAGTCATATTTGAGCTCTCCTATTGGTCCAAGACTGTTAAGCAATGAGTGATTGGTTTGGTTTATCCTAGAAAATCAGACCACTGATGGTCCAAGACTGTTGGTCACCTATTGGTCCAAGACTGTTAAGCAATGAGTGATTGGTTTGGTTTATCCTAGAAAATCAGACCACTGATGTGATACCGTACTAGAATTTCTTTTCATGTAAATCTTTTCCACAAAACAAAAAGTGAACAAGGTGTATTTTACAGAAAGAAATATTAAGAGTTCAAAAACAATATTTCAAACACAAAGCTGTTTTTATCACACAGAGCTCAACCCCATAGCAAAATCAATTCTAGAACACAAGTCTATTATTTATCGTAAAAAATATCATATTTTATCTACATTAAAGTGAAACTCCGACCACAACCAAAAGAAAAACACTGTTAACAAATCACTTTAATATAAAAAACTCTTCATCAATGAATAATCAACAGCCATATTGAGCTAGAAAGTGGGTTGGTTTAGTTCATGCTAGAAAAATTATACCTCAACTAAAACTATATAATAAACTACTAAATCATCACACAAATTATGCAGTAGAAAACTATCGCAACCGGCATGAAAAAGCAGAATCAATAATCCCGTATCGATCTATCGATAGATACAACACATCGATATAAATGGTATCGTTGTAGGAGGATGGCTGCACATCCTAACAAACGAACCCGGATATTATAGAGTGGCACGTGATTATTATTTTTCCAAAATGGCCGCCAGCCATCCCGAGATAGCAGTCTACATATTTTACATTCGATGAACCAGTTTCGCAGACTCAACAATCGATTAATCTTTGGCAGATAAACAACACACTCTATTGGTGCTAGCACTCTATGCTATGATCGATAAATAATAGAGAGGCCTACTAAAATAGTACATGGTGGACCCGGGTATTATATGTTTGTTGCACTTATCTGAATGGTAAATCTAAATAGCTTCTAAATTATTGGAGGTTGCAGACTAATTATTTATTTCGTTAGGCTACCTCAAGCAGATAGAAGCAAGGGCAGAAGCTGAAGAGAGATAGAGATTGAAATATCTAATTGTTCATGTTCTGAGACTACTGTAAGTGATAGAGGAAAGAGAAACTAGGATATCAGTTTGAGAAAAACTTAAATATTGTAACATACAAATCTAGAAGTCCTACAAGAGAAAGTAATGAAATATCTCATACCATTCAGGAATCAGTGAAATAGAAAACAAAAACATGCGAAAACCAAAACTACTTCCCAACAACTTGTTATCCTACTAAACTCAAAACGTTCAACTTTTTTGTATTTTCCAACTGAAAACGGAATAAAATTTTTTGAAGTGAAGACTTGACCAATTCTTTGGAACACATAAACCTGCTACATTAAAATTTGGTGGAATAACAACAATTTTGCGCTAAGCCTGTTTGTTCACTTGCAATTCACAATATTATAATGATCATATAACAGAATCAATATAAAGAGAGAAATTAGTATATTTTAGCCATTTTCTAAACCTAAAACTGTATACCGTACACTTTCTGGCATTTGAACTTCGAAGGCTCACTTGGATGTTGAAAACACCTTATCAGATACAAGAAATTTTGAAAAATTGAACTATACTTGAAAATGTTCATCGAAAGTTAAACATTCATGACAAATACTAATGCTGATATACCTCATAATTACTAGTAGTTCTATGAACAGTAGACCTCACGCAGTATTCTCATCCACAAGTACCACTGATTGAAACTATAGACCTTATGGAAATACAGCAATAGACTGGCTTCTCCACACATCTGTGTAATCACTTGTCAGCTGATTTATGATGAATAATTCTATAGTCTGATTTTTTACTCTAATATTGGCGTAGGAAGGAGGCTTCTTTTTCCTTTTATATTATCCTTGGAATGCAAAATTTCCAAAAACCTTGTATATACGTCGACGCGCAATTAAAAAAGGAACATACATGTCACATTTCATTAAAATCTATTACCGCGTTTCGCCGTAAATGAGCAACATAAAAACATTTAAACATTAAGAGAAATGCCAAACCGTCGACTTGAATCTTAGACCTCACTTCGCTCAGTCAATTATTGTAATATTTTTCCCCATCTGGTTATTTCCATGTAATTCTAAGTCATTGAATTTTCATACAAAAGTATGTACAGATACAATAGTTTTAGTTTATTCCAAATTGAAAAGCAAGTACCATCACACATTACAAATCTCCATGAACTAGACATTGGAATCGGACATCAGTTGCGCCTTGGTCTCAAAGTGAGAGGCAGCTAAAAGAGCGAGAGCGAACGAGTTAGAGAGAGTGAGAGGGAGAGAGAGAGAGAGAGAGAGCGAGTGAGACATGAGTGGACATTGATCCGTGATTGGAGGCCAAGATCAAATCAGGTGGTTGCACTGCACCGCACTGCACTCCAATCCGTGAGTAATTGACTTCCGATATGCCAGAGCACCTGAAACTCCTTTCACTCAGCTATCAGCGTGTCTTGAAAGTGACCTCTCTCTATGGGTCCCTCTACCTATGGTGAGGTCCACGTTATAATGGCAGTATTCGATTAGCATTGGTGTTGCTATCCTTGTCTATCATTCGACAAAGCAGATAGTGCTATACTCTACTTTCCTGCTTCTACTAAGTTGCCAGATTTTTGAACAATGTAGAAATATTATTAACAAAATATTTCATCTTAATTATGGAAATTTATTATTGAGTCATTAGAAATATTTTTCTTAACAATACTGTATTTTTCAAAGGAATTTGTTGGATTGAGAAGCCATTAGGTTTAGCTACATTAGTTTGACTTGTAACAATGTTTCTCTTGTAATACTGTGACCTCCTAATAATAAAAAGTGTCATATCTGAGAGAATAATTTTAGTATATCTCTTTGAATGATCACATCCAATTGCTGTTGATTGAGTTATCATACCGGGTGATTCAGAAAGGACTTTACAACTTTGAAAATTCATATAAATCTTATTAAACAAGGTACAGAGCTGGTTTTGGTGTTGTTTTGAAGGAAAACACTCCAAGTTTTGACTCGCGTAGTCCGCTAGTGCCTGGTCACGCCGCACAAGCGCTAGCGGCAATTACGTCAAAGATGGCTGCCTTCACTGGACCCGAGCGTGCTAGCTGTGTGTTTTGGTTTGAAAAACGGCATAGTGAACCTTGATATGTTGCAAAATTTTTTGATACTACAGATCGATGAGGATGACCAAGAAACAAAATGTTTTCTTTATGCAAGATGGCGCACCACCACACTATCTGACTGACGTCCGGGATTTTTTTGACCGCTTTACTAGGTGGATTGGCCGTAATGCGCCAATTGCATGGCACCCTCGTTCCCCAGACCTAACACCGCTGAATTTTTTACCTTGTTTAATAAGATTTATATGAATTTTCAAAGTTGTAAAGTCGTTTTTGAATCACCCGGTATATGTTATATAAGTTGATTGAGTCGCTATTCAAACATACTACAGTATTTGTTTGCGAGTTCATCAAATACATTTAGGCCTGGTTACAAGAAAACTTATAAAATCCAATGGACCATTGAACCTCCAGATTTGAAAGAATCTGTTATATTTAATAAGTGTCCTAGAAATCGAGGCATATCAGATAAATCTAGCAAATTATCTGCAGCATTATTATGGATTATCGTTCAGATTCGACCGATCTGAACAAATTTAACGATTTGTTGAATTTTATTGTAGACAACTTGAATATATAATAATAAAATTATTCAATACTATTATTCCTTTTTTATTATAAATGATCAAGCAACATTCCAGAACTCTTCAAAAAAATTCATTCTTTATTCATTCATACAATAAGTACATCATTGTAATGATAGCAAAAGGAAGAATAAGGTAACCTTGTGCTATTCCTCTCCCAAATTTAGATTAAGTTACACATAGTCCAAAATAGAGTAAATAACTCTATTTAAAAAAAAAACTTAAAAAAAACTAAAATAAATAAAAATAAGTCAAGACTTGAAGTTCTTCACTTCACAAAATTTTTTATTCCTTAAATATTTAAACATAAAAGAATCACGTTCCTCTGCAGCACTATAATGCACTGCCATCCAATGTTAATCATACTTATGACATTCACCTCTTTGTTATCCACATCATTACAATAATAGAGCGAGTAATGCTAAAACGGAAACGGCGCATTACAGCTATTATAATGACGAAGGAACCGTGTTTTTGTGGCTTTTCGAGTGTAATTTTTCTCTTTCTATTCAATCTCTGTGGTCACATACAATGGCACGTGTGCAGGAAAATGGCCAACATAATACGATTTTAGAATTTATTATATGGGAGACCTGGAAATTCATTTCATCTCCCCCGTTCGTCAATCGTGTCTAAAAATCAATCATTTTTGGGAATTGGAATCGAAAAAGGTTTCCAAAGCGTTATCAACACATTATTAGTTGAGGTATAATAATAATAATATTCCAGTGACCTGGCTGGCTCAGGTCTGGTGTCAGAGTTTTCAGGTCGCAACTGATCAATTTCAGGGCCTCTGACATGACCTAACGACTGCTTTCTAGGCAGCCGGGACCGACGACTTAACGTGTCCATCCGAAACACGTCATTTGAGGTAAATTTTGAGGTAAAAGATGAGTTGAGCTTATACAAGTTTTGAATATCCCAATCTACCTATAGTGAGGCCCACGTTATAATGACAGTGTTTGATTGGCAATGGTATTGCTATCCTTGTCTATCATTCAACAAAGCGGTTAGCGCTATCACTTTCTAGCTTTGCTCTGTTGGCAGATCGCCTTTTAACAATGTAGAATTAATAATTAATTAAAAAATATTTCATCTTTATTATGAAAATGCATTATGAAATTATTGAAAAATAATATATTTCTTGCTTAATATATAATAAATTATTATTTTAAACTAGAATGAACAGTTAATATTAAATCAATAAACCTAATAGGTTTAATAGGTTCAAACCCAAAAAGGTTTATATGAAACTGAACTTTTCAGAGTTGAAAATTTACACGCATGAATTACAATTGATCAGCGAATTCATCATGAATATTTTAGAGATGATGGAACATAAAGAGGGTACAAACTTTGATTATGGGTACGTTAGGTATATGATTATGATTATATGATATGAAATATGATTATGGTAACGTATCCATAATCAATGGTACAAGGCACATATATGGCACTCGTTTGAACAAACATGACAAATCCTATAATGATGATGATGATCAAGTCTCGTCTATGATGAGAAGAACAATATTATTACAATGATGTTTTCAGCACAATGCACATATTTGCTTGCACAAAGCACATATTATTTGTTTTCAAAAACTAGATGATATACGGAAATTTAGGCGGGAAGAGTTACCATACTTCATGAGCCAGAATGTTCCATGACGGAGAATATGATTAGAAGATGTATGCATATCTGATAATATATGATGTCGTACTTGAAAGTCGTGACCTTGCATGACGGTGCAAAGCTTTGAAACGGAGAAGTACTGGAGGAAGAAAATGAGATGCGGAATGAGAAGAGGAAGATAGGAAAAGACGGAGTTGTGGTAGAAAAAGAAGAAGTAGAAGTACTAGAGGAAGAAAACTGAGAAAAAGGAGATACGGAATGGGAAGAAGATGATAGGAAGAGGAGGAGTGGTAGAAGAAAAAGAAGAAGATAGGTAAAGGAGAAGTGGTAGAATAAGAAGAAGAAGAAGAAGAAGAAGAAAAAGTGGAAGAAGAAGAAGGAGAAGAAGTAAAAATACTAGAGGAAGAAAAAGAAGAAGATGGGTGAAGGATAAGAAGGAGAAGAAAAAGTGGAAGAAGAAGTAGAAATACTAGAGGAAGAAAACTGAGAAAAGAAAGATGAGTGAGGAGGAGGAGAAGAATTCTCCGTTTAAAAGACGAAGATGAAGACAGAAGGAGGAGAAAACGAAGACAAAGAAAAACAAGAAAGACTAGAAGATGAATATTGGAAGGGAAGGAATTCACTAAATAATAATATATTCTAGAACACTCTCGCATACAAGATTGACAGCTGGCTTATGCATCACAAGTTCAAAACTTTCTTCATAAAAGTTATTACTTGAATAGAGATCCTTCATTTTAATACTAGGTAGTATGCACTCGCTACAATCTCCTATTAGAAACCTACATGCATCTGCCATTATCCATCACTGAAGCCAAGTTAATGAACTTCCATCAAATTTGGCCATAAATTTTAGTATCGGTAAATGAAAAATGTGATTAGCATACAGTTATTGTGCATTGTTATTTGAAGGCAGTATGGAGAAAAGATTGAGGTAGGTTGAAATTCAATATTCTCTAATGTATACTGTATATCATTAGAAAGTAAAGGTTACACATAATTTTAGAAACATAATTTAACATCTGTACCGTATTTTCATATATGGGAAATAATGATAGAACTTTGTAAACTTCTACTGCAAAATAGTTTATTGACGAATAAGCTATGAGATATGGACCAAGAGAACAATACAGTATGATTATGTTTCACCCTCAATAGTTTATCAACGGATAAACTATGAGATATGGACAATAGAACTAAAAGAACAATACAGTACGATTATGTCTAACCCTCAATAGCTTATCAACGGATAAACTATGAGATATGGACAATAGGACCAAATTAACAATACAGTACGATTATGTTTTACCCTCAATAGCTTATCAACGAATAAACTATGAGATATAGACAATAGGACCAAATGAACAATACAGTACGATTATGTTTTACCCTCAATAGCTTATCAACGAATAAACGATGAGATATGGACAATAGGACCAAATGAACAATACAGTACGATTATGTTTTACCCTCAATAGCTTATCAACGAATAAACGATGAGATATGGACAATAGGACCAAATGAACAATACAGTACGATTATGTTTTACCCTCAATAGCTTATCAACGAATAAACTATGAGATATGGACAATAGGACCAAATTAACAATACAGTACGATTATTTTTTACCCTCAATAGCTTATCAACGAATAAACGATGAGATATGGACAAATGAACAATACAGTACGATTATGTTTTACCCTCAATAGTTCATCAACGAATAAACTATGAGATATGGACAATAGGACCAAATTAACAATACAGTACGATTATTTTTTACCCTCAATAGCTTATCAACGAATAAACGATGAGATATGGACAATAGGACCAAATGAACAATACAGTACGATTATGTTTTACCCTCAATAGCTTATCAACGAATAAACGATGAGATATGGACAATAGGACCAAATGAACAATACAGTACGATTATGTTTTACCCTCAATAGCTTATCAACGAATAAACGATGAGATATGAACAATAGGACCAAATGAACAACAATACAGTACGATCATGTTTTACCCTCAAAACTCATGTAATTAAAACAAGAATGACTTTTCATAAGGGAAACAATTTCTAAAGCTTATGGAACAGACTGATTAAAATAACTAGATATTTTCCAACCACATATTTATTGAATCCGAGGCTTTATTCTTTTATTGATTCAATGATCCAAAACTGTTCCTCCCTCGAATTTTGATTCATTAAAATAGTCTAGAAAATATGTCATGTTTATAAAATTTTGTTTAATTTTCTCACCAAACACTTGAAACAATAAATTTTGAATTTGAAAAGATTAAAAGATCCAAATTAATAACAAAATTCCTTTGCACTCAAAACTGTAAAATAAATATTAATTTAAAATATATTGTTCCGAAAATTAAAACAATCTTCTGCACTAGAAGCACAGCTGTGCTGCTGTATCTTGAGGAGCCTCTAAGCAGTCCTTATTGTACAATCCAGTTGAGAAAAGAGATGGAGAACGTCCAAGAAAAATATGGTCCCATTATAGAGACTATGAGGTTCGGAACAGGCAATGATGGAAAGGAAGAAGAAGATATTTATTAAAAATCAAGATATTGTTTTTTCTGTTACACCATTACCAATCTTTGGTAAACTAAACCTAAAGTGAAAACCAGCAGTATTTATACTAAAGGCCGAGCACTGTGATTGGTGGAAGCCGTGACCTATCAAGGTGAACGTCTGCTATTGGTCTAGACAAGCTCCTCTCAACGTTTGTATGAATTGCTAATTGGGGAGGGGCTTGTCTAGGTCAATGACAGGCGCTCACCTTGACGGCTTCCACCAATAAAAATGTTCGGCAGTTAGTATAGTACAATTTTATATACTGCTGCTCTTTACTTTGGTTTCAGTTTACTAGAGATTAATAATGGTGTAACAACCGAAACCGGTATCTTGACTTTTTAAAGCTGTAGTTTGAGAATATCTAGGAAAGAAGCAAAATAAGAACATTAGAGAAAAGAAGAGGAAGTTGAACTACAGAAAACGAAAACTGATGAAAACTCAAAAAACTTGAAAAAATATCAACAAGTTTAAAAATACTCATAAATTAAGGTTATAAGATTAGGTTATAAAAATTTATTCAAGAGTATTTAGAACTTCAATAGCATTTATCTAATCTACCTCTACAACATTTCAAATAGCCAACTTACAATTCAAACACAACAAGAAACCCCAATAAAATCAAACCATCTATAATGAGGTCCACGTTATAATGGAAGTGATTGATTAGGAATGGTATTGCTATCCTTGTCTATCATTCAACAAAGCGGATAGCGATATCTCTTTCTCGCTTTCCTCTGTTGCCAGATCGTCTTTTAACAATGTAGAATCAATAATTAACAAAGTATTTCAACTTAATTTATGAAAATTCAATACGAAATTATTGGAAAATATAATTTATTGCTTATAATTGATTATTTTAAACGAGAATGAACAGTTAATATTACATCAATAAACCTGTATAATCAGCTACCGTCTACAGAAGGCATTGACAAGACAGAGGATCGGCAACGTTTTTCTCCTATCTTTCTCCACTGCCATTATAACGAGGACTTCACTATAATCAAATGTAAGATTCTGTAAATTTTCCCCTCAACCTACCCACTATGCACAAATACCTTATTTAAATAATAATTCCTCATTAAAACTGGCTAACTTGTAGTCTTCTCTCTGAACCTAACCTAAATTGAAATAATTCAAGAGAGCACCCCTCAAAAATCAACATAACAACTGTAAACTGATTACAATTAATTTGCTTAATGAGACCTTGTTAAAAGCGACCAAACATTCTAACATCATTAGCATCTCGACCTGTGTGGGCCAGAGAAAGAGAGAGAGAGAGTGAGAGAGAATACACTAAACAAGCCCATATAATACACCTGCAGTAGTAACCTATTTGCATTTTAAAAAAGCAAGGCAAGAACAGTACTGTCTTCAGTGGCCTAATTAGACAGACCACTTACATCAATTTTCCAATCAATATTGCACTCTCTAATCAGAGCATGAAAGACTCCAGACAACATCATGAACTTGAACTTGTCTTCAACATGAATTTCAGCGGAACATACAACATAAATCCAAGACAACATGAGTATTCCAGCATGACAACATAAATTAGAAGGGAAAATGTATTGATGAGAATGTGTAGTACTTATTTAAAAATACCGTAAGACTTCGTCGTCTACTTACACGATAATTAAATGAGCGCGACGTTAAGTTTACGGTATTTGTAATAAATTCACGTGAGGACTTGAGTTAGTAGAGTCTTTCTAGTGGAACTTTATTAGTATTTGAGTTAGTAAAGCCAGAGAGGAGTTTTTAATTACTTATTATTTATTTAATCTATGGTAGAGCCATAGCAGTGGGACATTTAATTACTACAGCAGATTTATTCTCATTTGGACTTTCAAATAGTATGCATGTCAGCAAATAAATCTTAATTAAAATGAATCAGGATCACTCAAAACTACTCACGATTCTGGTGAATAAATGAAAATGTTATATACTAAACCTTCAAGGGCCGGTTTCCGAGCACAGGATTTAGCTAAGTTCTAGACTTTAAACAGCTGGAGTCAGAAAATCGGCTTTCCAAAACGGGTCCACGTTTAAATTAAAATATCGGGGCACCGAGCTTTGCTCGTTATTTTTATTGTTTGATAAACAGAACACAATTCTTTAAAATGATCGTGTTTATATTTTGAAGCTGGCTATACATCAGCTTATGAATTACGGGGATGAGATATTTCGATTTTCCACAGACAGAGTGCGTCTCACTCACTTTTTTATTATCCACAGACGACGAAAGTCTCAGCTGTTTTTCCAAGGATGAATATTATCTTTTTTATGTCGTTCAGCCGGTTTTCCCAGGGATGAGACCTAGTGCAATCGAATTTTTATATCATAAACCTACTATGTTCAAAATTTCTTGAAAATCGTTGGAGCCGTTTTCGAGATCCCTTGGACATAAATAACTATAAATAACGAAATATAAAAATATAAATAACCAAATATAACCTACTATGTAACCTACTATGTAACCAAATATAACCTACCAAAATAACCTACTATGTTCCAAATTTCGTGAAAATCGTTAGAGCCTTTCTCGAGATCCCTTGGACATAAATAACTATAAATAACCAAAAATAAAAATATAAATAACCAAATATATACAGATATACAGAAATTGCTCGCTTAATATAATAGGATTTCGAAAAACTAGAAAAAATAAACACAAAATAAAATAAAGAGGAAATAGTGTAAAGTTTCAGCTATTTTGAATTATTTATGAATGTTTCATTTTCGTCAAGGAAAAACGTTTCCAATTACAGAAATGAGAAAATAAAGATTATCATAAAAATCATGTCTACGCCCCGTTTCGGAAAGCCATTTTTCTGACTCCAGCTATTTAAAGTCTAGAACCATAGAGAAACGATAGCGTAAGTAGATATCCCATGGTATAGGGCGTTTATGTCGCAACTTTTACTGTTATCCCAAGCTGATAGTTCACATAGTTCTTTCCTATGCAGCTGTGTGACGCTTGTAGTCTCTCAAATTGTGCCGTTCCTACACTCTCATCCCAACAAAACAGTAAAAATTGACAATAATCGACAGTAATCGGCTTGAGATAACAGTAAAAGTTGCGACATAAATTCCCTATACCATGGGATATCTACTTACACTATTGTTTCTCTATGCTAGAACTTAGCTAATTCCCGAGCTCGGAAACCGGCCCTAAAAAGTTGGTAATCTACAGGTACAGAAGATGCACTTCGATCTACAAAACATTCTGGTTGAAACCGCTTGAAAAAAATGTTCAAACAAAATTTTTCAATTACGACATATTTACAACTCATGTAGACATACTTCATCAACAATATTGATGGCATTATTCCAAAACCAGCTAATCAACAACAACTCAATAGGAAACAATGATCACAATATTATTTTGGAAAAAGTTTACAAGATAACTAGACAAGAGTTACTTTATCGATTCGACTTTACATCTGCGAAAATTGATGGATTCCACAAGTTTTTATCAGTTTGAAACTAGTTTTGATAATTTTTTCAGTAACAATACTTCAACTATATAGAACAGAGACATCTTGCTGAAAAACAACCTATTGAACAAATCAATCGCTAATGCAATGACATCGTTCAAAAGTAGTTATTTTCAGATGTATTGGAGTACAACTGACAAAAATTGTTATAACACAATACAGGATTCGGCAAGTTTTAATCAACTTGAAACTAGTTTTGAGATAATTTTTCAGTTACAATACTTCAACTATATAAAGCAGGGATATCTTGCTGAATAACTATTTATCTATTGAACAAATCAGTCGCTAATGCAATGACATCGTTGAAAAGAAGTTATTTTCAGATGTATTGACGTACAACTGACAAAAATTGTTATAACACAATACAGGAGCAACATAATTACAAACAAAGAGCCAGTTACACGGACATTTACAAAATGAAAGATACATCTTCATTATTGGACTATATTCTACACAACCGAAACAACCAGTTCAGAGCTATTTAATGTAGAAAAAACATTAATGGCATTTTTTTGGATGGTTTTTGAGATGAATCTCATCCTACTCAACACAAGATTTTACAGAACTATCAATTGAAATTCACGTCATAATCTGTCCCCTATCACCTATTTACAAAGATTCAAGGACAACTTGTACATACAACAACAACAACAATGCACCATGCAACAACAACAACTGGACCATGCATTTAATTTCAGCTTAAACAGTCATCATCCAATATCAATTCAAGGCCACAGATCCTATTTCCCAGTTATCAATCAAAACTGATCAACTGCAGTACAACACTGACAATCATATTCCTTGATTGTTAATATCATTCAAATGTATCCCCTAATATGAAATTAATTGCTGACTAGACAAAAGTAGATCATCTATCAAATGCTATAATAGTTGATGATAGTTTTTGTCATGTTTCCTAGTTTGGTATTAACCGCCGCCTACTAATAGGTGAAACGTACTATAGTAACTATAGTGAGGTCCACGTTATAATGACAGTATTTGATAAACTTTGGTTTTGCTATCCTTGTCTATCATTTGACAAAGCCGGTGGTACTATCCCTTTCTAGGTCCACAACGATGCCAATTATTTTTTGACAGTGTAGAAATATAATTAATTAATGCAGAGAATCAGCATCGCTATACTTTTATCTTTATCCACTGCCATTATAACGTGGACCTCACTATAGTAACTATATTTTTTCAGTTATGCATCAGAAAACTGTATAATTGTATTAATGATATGTTATCACAAAGATTTAATATAAGACGAGATAATTGCAGTAGATGCAATAGTTCATTCAATTAGATAGTATATGGAAATTGAATGTCATTCAGTATGGATTAATATTTATTTTACAGTTTTTAGTACAAATTAGAAGGATTTTTGTTATCAATTCGGATCTTAATCTTTCTAAATTCAAAATAAATTGTTTCAAGTGTTTGAGTTTTGCTTCAATGTGAAAGTTAGTGAAGAATTGGAAAGTCGCACATAACCTTTACTTGGACAATTTATTTTATGAAATTGGATGAAAAGAAATTTTGGACTGTAGTCTGTTTCTTTGTCCTTAAGTTGATTGTAAATGATAAATAAATGAATGAATTTCAGATGCGAATTCATGAATACTGTATTATTATTGAGATTAGCCACAATAGCGGCTCTATATAAAACGTTGAATGTCAGTTCATAATATGAATCTCAAAAAAACTATTTGACAAAGGTTATTATTGAAATTATATGGATTGTGTTTTGTTCAAAAGTTGAATAACATTTTGGATGCAATTAAGTGATTATTTGGTAAAGAATGTTACAGCAATGAAACTGACTCTTTCAAAAATTGAATGCAATTTTGTAAGAATTTCAAAAAAAAAAAAAAAATATTTTGCAATGATTAGGCCTACCACTGATATGTAAGAACATTCAAAATCTTTCTCAAGTTGAATATCATTTTCTACGCAATTCATCAACTATTCGAACTTGGGAACTGGAAACTTGAATCGTATTTCGTAAGCCAATTCATTCAAATAAGCTACATTCATTCATTGACAAAATACAATCTAGGTATAAACAACAGGCATTTCCAAAACTGCTTCTAGCCTTAATTTTGAAATAAAAGATGCAGAGGCTATGTAGAGTTCATGATTTGATTTACACAATTTTAATCCGAAAAAAATATATAGACTATAGTGAGGACCACGTTATAATGACAGTATTTGATCAACTTTGGTTTTGCTATATTTGTCTATCATTTGACAAAGCCGGTGGTAATATCCTTTTCTTGGTCCACAACGATGCCAATTATGTTTTTGACAGTGTAGAAATATAATTAATTCTTTTATCTTTATCCACTGCCATTATAACGTGGACCTCACTATAGAATCACATGGATGATAAGATTTCAAGTGAGTGTTGGAATGTATATGCTTATGCTAAGGGTGGATTAAATAAATGTAATAATTTCTAATGAATGTATGTCTATAAATTATGTCTTATGATGGATAATAAACTTGATTCTAGTATCCTTTCAAAATGTTTGAGAAAAAACTGACTTACCACAAGAAACTGGCATAGAGATATAATTTATTAGTCGTCTAGAAATTCTAGAGATCACTTACCTGAAACAAAGAAACATTTAAAATTGATAAAAAAATTGCATTGGAAACAATATTTAAATGATTTAGAATTGTGTGACAATTCACAGTGAAAAACAGTGAGTGATTAATTCATTTATTGTAAAATATCTGACTGCTAGTCGTCTTTTCTAATAGCAAAAAGTGAGTTAATAATAAGCAGTTCGTGATGGAAAACAACATTGAAGAATTAGAATTGATTGTAATAAGGCTATTGAAATTGACACAACATGAGAAACGTATTCATAAAATACGACACGTGAATAGCAAACTCCTACTCAGTTTTGACGTTTTACACAAGGGTAGTTTTGTTAAATTTTATTGTGTTTGAGCCATAGGATATCTATTAAATAATATTCACTATATGAATTGGACTATAAAAAAACTATATGACTTGAATTGTTCGCTTTCAGCTAACCCTGAAAGCGTTAGCTTTATATTGATTTCAGAAATCAATATAAAGGATCATTGATCTGAACTATCTTTTATTGTTTAAATCTGTTGTTTGAATTGTAAAAAAAACAGTTTTGGACTGGAGCCTGTTTATTCTATCCTTTGGTAATTTCACGTAGGGCCGCGATTGCACAGTTACAGTTCAAATTAAATTTCATTTTAAAATGGATTGAATCCGTATCAAGTCTAATTTGTTATGTGTTTCATTTTTAATTTAAACCACCAGCTGATTAAATCGAGTTTAAGCTTTGACTGTGCAAACTGCCCTTATTGTGATAACTGAATGAAAATTGATAATTAGTAGAAATCTAAAAATTAATTATTTGAAAAATTATCATTTCGAAGGAGGCAGATCACTAAAATCTCGAGACAATTACAAAAAACTTTCCCCACATATAACCGACAAATTCAAGTACTTTATTGTACAGTACGAACCGTTCAACGATGATAATAAAAATAATTACAAACGATAGTAAAAAAGAAACTAATAATAGATCGATAATAAAGATGCGAATTGGAAAGTTTTGTTCAGCAGACCGGATAATTGAAAGGCACTTCCACGTCTAGAAAGAGACAGAAAATGAGAGATAAGAAATGTAAGGCAACGTTTAATTGGTCCGTATTAGTTAGTGACTGTATTTCAATTAAGTCGATCGATATAATTGCAAGACTATCGATAGATGGAAATATCGAACGGAACAGTACAATAAATAAGAAGGGAGAGTGAGTGGAAGGCGGAAGAATGGAGGAATAAGAAGAGAGAGAAAGAGAAAAAAATAGATATGGAGACTGTGTGAGAGAAAGATAGATAGATAGATAGATAGATAGATAGATTTTATTTTACAATCGTTACTAGGCTTGTCGCCTATGGTAACATGGTTACAAAATTACAGTTTTACAAATCATCTTAAATGATAACACAGCTACATAACATAAATTATTTAAGTACATTCTCATAATAATAAGAGATATGATAATACATAGATAATAATTCTATATAACTCTAAAATAATTAACAAAAATGTAAGATGCATAATAATACATACAATAAACGAAAATAAAATGCCATTGGATATTATGATTTACAGGTATTAGTAGGTGTCAATCAAACGCTCCAATACTCCAGCAAACTATAAATGTATATTTATAGACTGTATCTTAAGACTGTATATCTATATATGTATACATATATACTGTATATGTACTGTACTGTACTATACTGTTACTGTATATGTATCTTAAGACTATATTTTAAGACTGTATCTTAAGACTATATTTTAAGACTGTATCTTAAGTGTTTGAAAGAAAGAGAGTGAGAGAGAGGTGGGAATAATATGGGATGAAAAAGGGGAAAATAGGGAAGGGATGATCAAATAGAAACCTATAAAACGTGACACAGAAGAGGGAAAATATTTGAGAGAAAAAAAGGAAGATACAGAAAACAAGATATAGAGAATAAGAGATAAAGACGAAAAAATTGAGACGAAAAAGTAAGGAGATTCAAAAAATGAGGAAGTAAGAAGGCAAAATAAAGTTGAATTGTGCGGAAAATTAATTAATTAATTATTGAAATATTTATGTGAAAACACAGGAAAATCTAAATTGAAGGAATAACATTCAACATCTCTGATGGTATTGAGAGATCGAAAACCTTCTACGTTGGATGAGAAAAGATAATAAAATATTTGATGATATTGAGATCGAAAACCTTCTTGAGAAAAAATATTTCCAGTGTAAATATGTTTTGCTAAGGTTGTTAAAATATTGAAAGTCCCTGAATCCTTGAAAATCTACCGGAGACTGTTTCCGAAATTTGTGAACCGTTACCGTTAATGTCCCAACAAAACGTTTGAAGGGTCAACTTTTATTTGAGGATGTAATTTGTTATTTATTTCTGAAACAAACTTGGTGACTCGTAAAAATTTAGCAGCGAACTGTGAAAACAGAGACCGAAAGAAAGAAGGGCAACGCACACGAAGAACAGGGAGAATATACGTATGAAGAAGGTGAAGAGGGAAAAAAGTTGAAAAATGAAACGATGAAGGGCGTAGAAAAAGATAGACGAGAATGAGAATTTGGGGTCGAAAAGGAAATCTGAGAAGCAAAGGAGGGAAAGTGGAAGGAATCGAAGAAGAGGGGATATGAACAAAAGTTAAAATACATGAGTATTATAAATAATATACAATAGAAATACCGAATTAGGGTAGAAGAAACAAAACAAAGTACATGAGAGAAAGTGAAAGAAAAAGAAGCAGGGAGAAAAAGAAGAAGAAGAAGAGTGTAGGAGAAGAAGAAAAAGAGAGAGTAGAAGAAGAAGAAGAGAGAGTAGGAGGAGGAGAAGAAGAAGGAGATGAAGCAGGAAGAAGAAGAAGGAAAGGAGAAGAGATATTAGAAGAAGAAGACGAAAGAAGAAGAAGAAAAAAAAGAAAAATAAAAAGAAGAAGGAGAATAAAGTAAGATGATGATCATGAAGCTGTGAAGGGGAGAATGAAGCTCTTGTGAAGACTTTGAGAAGAAGAAAATGATGATGAAGACGTAGAGAAGAAAAAGATGCAGACGAAGAAGATGAAAAAGTAGTTGAAACAAGAAGTGGAAAGGCAATAAAATAGCTAACAGCTAACCGTTCGGAAAGAATATTGTTTCTGCAGGTCGTGACACTGAATAAAATTGACTTGGCTGAAAAATGGATCCGCTGAAGGCTTGTGCCATTCGTATTAGTTACACAGCCTCCAGCCTTTTTAAATACAAACTGGTTGCTTACACCCGCAACATCCTACATATATTTCAGAAAAAGCTTTGCTTTTCAAAGGTAGGCAGTTACAATAAAAGCCAAAGTAACATTTGGAGATGATAAGGGGGAAGAATAGAGAGGAAAAGGAGTAGAAAGAGAAATTGATGGAAGAGAAATCGGATTTAGAATTTTTAGGTTAGCATTTTGTATTAATGAAGAGTAAAATGAGTTTATGTAGTTTAAAATTTCGGAAGGTTAGTTTTGGATCAAGCCTGTTGAACCCCCACACAAATCTCTTTATCAATGAGAATGAACTAAAAGTGACCCGTGCTCAGGAAGGTTCTGTGTAATCACTTAACAAACTCTAAACTTGACGTAGTGAAATATTGAAGAATTTAAAATAGGCCTATAACCATCCTCGTTAAAATTGAGAATCTATACGCAAAATTTCAAGTTAAGCCCTGCACACACACATCGATTTTTGTTCGTACTATTTTTTGCCGTCCTTAAGAATTCTATCAGATTAAACGGAGCTTGACAAACATCTACTGATTGACATTATCTGTTTAACCAAATAGAAATTTATAAGGACGGCAAAATATCATACGAACAAAAATCGATGCGTGTGTAACAAGCCTTAAGGCTGTGCAAAGGCTAAAAATAGATTTTTCCTACAGTTACGTTGAAAAGTGGCCATTGCTGCACTGATTACAGAACGCAAAGAATCACTTTTCCGCTCTAGTGCGGGAAAAATTTTTCTGCACTCCAGATTTGCAACATGGCAACGCAAAATACTTAGTAGGTTATATGGAGCAACAGTGCAGCAAAATCAAAATGAAGTTGGTAACAGTGACTGCTGTGGCTGCTATAGTGAGCAGAGGTGCAACCAAGCACAACGCGCTAATTATTACATTATATATTATAACGAGGACAGCAACAGCACAGTGCCACCACAGCACACACCACACAGCCGCCTCGCCATTCAAACACTACTAAGTTATTTGATGGATTTCAGGCAATTTTACCCATAATTACCCACTTTTCATATTCAATGGTAACTGTAGGAAAAACTTAATGTGAAATACGTGCGCAAAGTTCCTCTGCTGCACTCAAGAAACCATTCCGCCCTCGCCTACGGCTCGGGAGTAAACGTTTCTTTCGGTGCAGCAAACTGTCACTTTGCGCACTAGTTGCACAAATAACTATTTTATACTCATGATATTTTCCATTTTTTTTGATTTGTATATCATCAAGCTATCAAAATGAAAAAGTTTTCTCAGGAAAACATTTTTTTCCGATCATTACTTTTTGAGATATGAGCGACATTCGTGTATTTCTTATCCCGTACATGAAAAAAACAGTTATTTTCTCTATTATATTATAGATAATATGGAATGATAGAGATTCAACATGAAATTCCATGTTTAAACATTATACTGCTATGTAATGCACACTTTACAAAACCAAGTGAACATACAATTCATCACTCCAAACTTACACATTTCAAGTGCTCAGTTTATCAGCTTTTAAAGCGCTTCACAGATTGTATAAACGATATGTTGTCACTTATCAAGGCTCGTGTTATTTTTCAAACTTCAGACTGTACTAAACAGAGTACTACAACCAAAGACGCCACTAAACAGAGTACACTACATCACTATTCCATTATTTGTTAACAGTGCTGTAGACTAATATTTTTGTAAGGGACGTTTAGACTGGTAGATAGATAGAGTGCTTACTAGCAGATAGATGGATAGAGTGCTCACTCACAAGTTGATGAATGGCAGGTTGTTAGTGGGATATCTCTAGACTATTTACTACTCGTTCCATTTATAGGCATCATTTGTAAGGGGGATATCATTCTTGTTATCCCGAAGGAACTCTTAACCGAAGTACATTTTGGAGGTCCTTTAATCAGAGATGAACGAAATTTCCTTCACTCTTATCAGTATACCTTCAGATATCAGTACAATTCTTTTCTCTTTGCTTCAATGCTATATCAGGACAGTAAAATGGCAAAGAATGATCACTAATTTTTATTCTAATATAATAACTTTTTATTCATAAATAATTATGTTACCATTGCAAATACAAAGTAAAATATAAATATTTTGTATGCCGACTGCTTTAAAGCCTTATTAGCAAAATAATAAGTACTGTAAGGGCCGGTTTCCGAGCTCGGGATCTAGCTAAGTTCTAGACTTTAAACAGCTGGAGTCAGAAAATTGGCTTTCCAAAACGGGGCGTAGTCGCAGTTTTTCTAACAGTAGTCGTAGTTTTCATTTTCTCATTTCTATAATTGGAAACGTTTTCCTTGACGAAATTAAAGATTTCTAAATAATTCAGAATAGCTGAAACTTTACACTATTTTCTCTTTATTTTGATTTGTGTTCAATTTTCTAGTTTTTTGAAATTTAATTCAAACGTGACTTTGACAATGACTACGACTACGCCCCGTTTCGGAAAGCCAATTTTCTTACTCCAGCTGTTTAAAGTCTAGAACTTAGCCAAATCCCGAGCTCGGAAACCGGCCCTTAAAGTACTGTAGTAAAGATATCTCAAAATCCCAATTAATACTTCTGGACAATTTCCTAAGAGTCCGATTTCAACAGTATGAGAGTTATGATTGGAAGAAAACAAGCAATATTATCAACACGATAATAATGATCATTATTATTTATAATGTCCAGTAGGCCTACGATTATAGACTCTCTTACAAACTTACTAACGTTGTCGTTGAAGGCATGTGATTGGCTCAGACTAGACACGCCTCCTAGCAGCTTGTACCTCCCACCTCCAACCAGTGGCATTTCTAGGCTCGGCCAATGGCATGCCTTCAACTCGTAACGACCGTCAGCCGTGTTTAGAATGCACTTCTGTCGTTTGTTCCCGATTTTTAACAGTTTTTCATGATCCATATTGAACCATAGCCACCTCTAAAACAAGGCCCTGGCCTACAATATTGCAACATCGCAGTGTAGGCCTAGAATCTAATACAAGACTGGTGAAAAAGATCAGCTGGTATTTTTTAAAATCTTCTTCACCAATCATGTATTGGATTCTAGGCCTAAAATAATTTATTCCCACAAATAGATTACCATTTTCGCCAATAACATTATTTTTTACATAAATATAGAAATTTACCACATGGAAACGAAACTATGCCTAACAAGGCTATTACTGATTGGCCCAATTTTCTCTTTTGTGGTAGAGGTAATATGGTTGCTATCCATAATGAATGAGAACAACTTGATATTGTTCAAGCATAACTATTTTATGAAGGAATTCGTGACTCAATCTCATTTCATAAAAAGCGATAACTGTTCTCAATATGAAAATACTGTATCAATTGTAACAAAATTATGTGCTTTACAAAACATTTGATTCCCATCAAACTATAATCGTACATCTCAAGATTTACGACACAACAAAGTCATGAGTCATGCTATATGTGTTATAGTAACACACATCTGTACAAAATAAGACAAATAAAAGGAGACAGAACACACAAACATCATCCAAAACGAAAGTAGCAGACAAAGAAAGTGAGAAAACCAGGAGGCAACAACTATACATAAAAAATAATCTGACAACAAAGAGAAGCCGGTACCCTTTAGGTATAGTGAGATTAACTTTGATCTGACAGCATTTCTCGTAAGTAACACCACACTACCCATTCAAACAATGCTGACAATTTAGAAGTGAATTTCACTAAAGGTATTAGACCAGGTGTGAACACAATCTCGTGTTATTATCATCAATTACAAGCAGAGAACATCTATAATTAAAATAAAAAATCAGCCCTGGGCTATTTAATCTCACACCATTACCAACAACAAAGAGGGACTGATTTCATTTCTTTTTGCCCCTTGACCCTCCCAAACGAAAAACCCTCAAAAATATCGTCCTTGACCTTAATGTAACTCAAGATTTCTCTCCCGATTGTTAAGTCTCATGTATAATTCTGTCTCCAGCAATCCCTCTCTCTCTTTCTCATCTAATTCTTTACATTTTCTCTCACTCTCTCTCTCTCTCATACCCACACAGTATTCTTTGAGACCAAGATTGGTCAGTGCCGTTCAAATTACACGTTACCGTTACAAGCCAGTCTTGTAGAAATGGGTAGCTTAGATTAGACTAGAGTAGATTAGACTACCTTTCACGTCAGGATTTCGGCTTTGACTGTACCGCTCATGCCTACGAGATGGAATTGCTCAGTTGAAGAGAGAGAGAGAGAGAAAACGATAGATAGATAGAGAGAAAGAGAGATATGTACATATGTACTTGATATACACATACATATATAAACAATAGTGGTTACTATATTCCAAAACATAAGCTTATGTCTACGAGATGGAATTGCTCAATTGAAGAGAGAAAAAGAGATGTACATAGACTTGATAAACACATACATATATGTAAACCATAGTGGTCACTATATTCCAAAACATAGAGACAGATACTAGAGAGAAATCCGGCTCCAAATTAATATAAACATGAGGAAATTATTGTGGTCAATATATTTTCAATAATTTCATAATTAGGATGTGATATTTTGTTAATTAAATATCAATTCTACAATGTTAAAAGACGATCTGGCAACAGATCAAAGCGAGGAAGAGATAGCGCTATCCGCTTTGTTGAATGATAGACAAGGATAGCAACACCAATGTTAATCAAACATTGCCATTATAACGTGGACCTCACTAAAGAAATAATATACATGTGTATAACCTTTCGGTTCAAAAGATATCAGTAGCTATATTTCAGAAAATATACATTAGAACTCATAATTCACTAAAGGCTACTAAGGATTATGGACACTAGACCTATATATTATTGAACATACTATGTACTAGAAGACATATAACAATCATATATGTACTGTGAAGATACATACTGTACTGGAAACGAAAACCTGCGGGCATACATTTCCATTATAACTTCCGAAATTAACTTCCATGATTTCTACTGTTCAACTACTATTTTCAACAGGAAGAAACGTTGATTCAACGTTGAGGCTACCAGCTTTGATTATGGATACTTAACGTATCCATAATCAAAGCTACCAGTTAGTTTCTCAACTACATTTCAGGTCAGATGAATACAACAAGTAAACAGTCATATAGGCTATTGTTTGTAAAATGAATATGTTTAATTTGGATTATATCTAACAAATTTTAATAGAAAACATTTCACACTAAATTTATTATAATATTCTTTGAGGAAGAAACGCGTTAACATTGTTGTTCAAAAACAGTTGATACTCGTTGACGTTTCAACGATTAACGACACATCACCACCATCTTCCACTTATCATTCGTTTTCAGTTATTACCCTCAGTTATTTTCATTCGTTTTCAGTTATTCCATCCAAGTGGAAGATTATCTCAATTATTATAGAAGAACGAAATAGGCTCTTTTGAAATTACACCTTTCTCTACTTTCTCCTACCTTGAACAGTGAGTACGTGATGAGGGTTGAAGGAGAGATTTGGGTGAATTGGAAATTAAGGAATGTGAGAAATCAGAAATGATGAATGGTTATGAAGATGATTGATAGCTTCATTTTAAGAACGATAATAGAATATACTAGGATGATGTAGTATAGTCCTTCAGAAATGTACTGTATAAGCGTAATGGATAAAATGGCATCATATAATATAGCATACAAGACAGCAGAGTAGTAGAAATGTGTGTGTCCATTGAACTTTCAGAAAAAAACACATCGTATACTTACAAATAATGTTGGAGTTTCCGTGCAGGAGGTGACACTCCGAGGAAGGATTTACGATTATTTTTTGGAAACTATAAGCTAATAACAAGGGAACCTAGTAAAGCAACTAGTCAACAAGTCATATATTTATTTAATAATGCCAATCAAGCAATTTAGAACTAAAAAAGGAACCTATCCTCGTATATCACATGGAGAGAACTCAGCAGTTGAACAAATTAAATTTAGCAGCATAATAATACTATATTAGTATCTTTTTTCAAATATATATGAAATTATAATATTCTTCATGATTGACTCAACCAAATTCTATGGAAGGGTATTAACTCTAAAAGTTAAGGAAATTAACTCTATAGTGAAGTCCACGTTATAATGACAGTATTCGATCAACTTTGGTTTTGTTATCCTTGTCTATCATTTGACAAAGCCGGTGGTACTATCCTTTACCAGGTCCACAATGATGCCAATTATGTTTTTGACAGTGTAGAAATATAATTAATCAATGCAGAGAATCGGCATCGCTATTATTTCTTTTATCTTTATCCACTGCCATTATAACGTGGACCTCACTATAGGCATATACTCAATAACGCCAATCAAGTAATTTAGAACCAAAAAAAGGAACCTATCCTCGTATATCACTTGGAGAGAATTCAGCAGTTGAACAAATTAAATTCAGCAGCATATAATACTATATAGTATCTTTTTTCAAATATATATGAAATTATAATATTCTTCATGATTGACTCAACCAAATTCTATAGAAGGGAATTAACTCTAAAAAATGGAATTTGAATTTTGAAAAAATTAAGGAAATTAACTCGAAATATAGCTACATAAGTTTATCAAATTAATAAAATTTTAATGTTTTGTGATGCCATAAATACAAGACTTTCTTCCTTTCTTCTTTATACATAGACTTATATATCGTAACATCTTGGCGTTTGAATTTCATCAAGAATCCCAGTTTCTATGTATTATGAAAGTTGAAAAACAAATGAGGACACAAAAATCCAAACATAGAAATTAGCATCTCAACCGAAAAATTATAATGACAGTTAGCTAATTATTAAGCAAATTTAGCAAACAAAAGTTAAAACATCTTCCAAACAATTTGAAACGACAATTCGGGAAGAAATTCAAGCATATAAATTAGCAACTCAACCAAAAATTGATGTTTTAAAAAGCTTTGACACTTTGAAATTAAATATTCTAATATTATACTGACAGTTAGCAAATTGAAAGTTCAATTTAGCAAACAAGTTAAAACATCTTTCAAACAATTCAATTTAAAACAAATCAGAACCAAAATCAAGAAGCCAACCGTAAGCACAGCGTTACCCTAATCGAAAACAACTTTTGATCATCTACCAAAACCTACAATCTAAATTGAAATTCACAAACTTTTCTTAACAACTCAAGAAAACTGTTCACAAGAGTAGATCGAAATGCCAACTGTTCGATAAAACATTGGCAGAAGGAGAAGTGGAAAAATATGGAGATCGGATATGGAGAAAAGCTTGGAGTGTGGGGGAACCAGGTTAGAATCAACTTGTACTTTTTCTACACCTCTGCACAATAATGAATGCAGACCATGATGTGATGGCTTATATAGATGTGAGGCGTTGTTTAGTATAGAATAGCTACCCAGACATAGATATAGATGGAGTATACTGTTTGGTATCGACTATAGAATAGAGACATGACTATAGATATAACACATATTGGCTAATATGGATGGGAGTGCATTGTGTAATATATACATAGATATAGGAAAGTATGGGTTGATTCACTCTGCTTAGCGCTGTGACCTTACTAGGTGGTGCGAAGAAAGGGAAAGGAAGTGGGAGAGAAAGAGACGGAAAAAGTGGAGGAAAAGATGAGAGAAATTAAGGATTAATGAGAGAAAGATGGTGGGAAACAGAAAGAAAAATAAATTGGTGACGAAGAAAATAGGGAGAGGAGAAATAAGAAAGTAGGAGCTCTGAAGACGAATAAATAGGAGGGGAGGAGGAGGAGGAGTAGGAGTAGAAGAAGAAGAAGAGGAGGAAGGAAGGAGAAGAAGACGAAGAAGATGAAGGAGAAGACGATAGGGAAGAAAAAGGAGAAGAAGAAAAAGAGGAAGAAAGAAGAAGAAGAAGAAGATGAAGGGGAAGACGATGGGGAGAAAACGGAGAAGAAGAATAAGATTGAGTTGAAATAAAAGAAGTTGGAGAAGACGAAACGAGAAGAAGAAGATGGAGAAGAAATAAAAAAGAAGAAGAAGAAGAAAAAGAAGAAGAAGAAGAGAAGGAGAAATAGGTGGATAGAAGTGGAAAAGGAAGGAAAAAGAAAGTGGTGGAATGTAAAGTCCAAGAAAACAGGGTTATGGAAGAATAGAAAATAGAAGATGAATTAATATGAAGGGGAGGGAGAAGAAGAAGAAGAAGAAGGTGATGGAGAGAACACAAAACATCACTCTCGTACTCCCTTTTCATTTCCCATTTCGTCTCTCCCACCTATTATCAATTCTCTTTCCTAGTGAATTTGAATTCTGTCTTCAAGGACATAGCTGGTTGAGTCTTTGGTTAGGGGCGGGGCCTACTTCCGTTTTTGTCGTCTGTGATACAGTTTACGGCATTAAATGGAAACTAAACAAAAAAAAAAATAGAAACTTTCAGTCGCCAATCGCCTCCACAATTCAACCATTTGTGACCATAAATGTACAAGAAAAGAGAAAGAAATATAAGTGGAAAAAGACTAAAATATAATGTCGATGAACTAGAAAGATTTTTTATTGCTATAATAGAGCCTAGCACCTATTAGCACCAAGACTAATAAGCTATTCTATTTTGACTTAAATTGATAAGAATTATGTTTGCGGAGGTATGACCCCCCATTGGAACGTTTAAAGATTTGAATGAGAAATTATAGAACAAAGTGAGTGATAGATCATTGCCACGTCGGGTGGAGTAAGAATGATTGGCTCCCAGAATATTCATTTTAACATATAGTAAGGTATGAAGAATAAAGAGAGAAGGAAGGTTAGAATTTTCAGACTTCGGAAACTTTCCTTGCAAGACCTAAGTTATTCAATACTCTCACAGCCTTTTTTTGCCAAATAAAAACCTCTGTTTTTATTTGTTTAAATCTTTGGGACAAGAGTTGCCCCAGAGACGAATTCCATAGGAGATGAGGGATTGGAAAAGTCCATAATACACGAGTAACAAAGATTCAGCATTCAAAGACAACTTGAGTCTCCTAAGAAGAAAAACCACTCTGGAGAGTCTCCTGCACAAACTCAAAATATGAGGCTCCCAACCCAATCTTCTCTCCAATGTAAAACCCAACAGTTTGACATTAGTATCCTCAGGCGGAGCCCTAAGGGTGAAGCATATATATTCAGTCTCACTCTCATTAATGACTAGATGATTTGATTCAAACCATAATTTTGCAGACTTAAGGGCCCCCAACAACTTAGATTTAACTTTTTCATAATTCTGGTCAGAGGATATCAATGTCGTGTCATCAGCATATAAAACAGATAACGTTGGAATGTTACAATACAGATCATTAATAAAAATAAGAGAAAGAAAAAGGCCCAAAACAGAACCTTGTGGGACACCTGCCACAAAAGGGCCAACTGAACATAACTACCAAATTTGAACGTTTTTGGTCCGGTAGATTTTTTAATTCTGCCAGTGAGTGAGTGAGTGAGTCAGTCAGTGAGTGAGTGCCATTTCGCTTTTATATATATAGATAGATAGAGTGATATTGTCATGTTGAAGGGGAGTGGAACAAACAGTTATTGAAGATGAAATATTGTAAGTGTATTGTAAGCAAGTTCACAAAAGTTAGTAAAAATGTTTGTAAAAAGTTCAAAAAAGTTAGTAAAAATTTCACAAAAGTTAGTAGCAAAAGAGAACGAATGAATACTACAAACAAAAACTGAATACAAACAAACTGATGACAAAGTGTAGAACGAAAGTACTATCAGAATTAAGTTAAAATTACATTCATAAAGATAACGGAAACTGTATACTGTATCTAATTTTGAAACGGTTAAATATTTTTGTTGTGTTTAGTATCATTATACAAAATTCAAAATTAGTTCCATAAGTTAGAAGCCACTTAATGAAAATTAGATGTTGTTCCTATTCAGAAACAGGGCAAGAACTAAAGATTCTATAACAATCATGCTTCGTTTAGGATTAATCTTGAATTTACCTAGGTGAGCCGAAATGTACATGTGGAATCAGTAGATTCACAGATCGGTTGTCTATTATATTGGTTATCTATACCATTATAAAGGAGAGAACTGGCTTATACACGTACGGGATAGGAAAATTATGTTTGAAGCATAATCCACATCTGAACTACTGGACTGATTAACTTAAAAATTTTGCATATAGATTCTTTATTAACCCGAGGATGGTTATAGGCCTATTTTCAATTCTGCAAGATTTCAGAAAGTCAAGCTTTCAGTTTGTCAAAAGTTTTAAAATAGATCCTTTCGGAGCACGGGTTAACTGCTAGTTGATTATATATTGGTTACTCATCTTGTCAAAATTATAGATTAGAAATCATGATATATACATTAAAGATGTTGAGGAAACATGCTGTACTACAAATCTCAAATCACAGTGTTGTATATCATGTTCAATTTATTTGATGTAGAGGATATCTTGTCAGACTCAATTCAACAGAGCCGAGTGAAAGATATGCAGTTTTATTTAATTAGAACGACATCAGCCTATCAAATAATCTCCGATGAGATTATGGAGAAAGTAGATCATCAACTGCAACCAATGACACTATAATCCTGACAGTAAAATGTGGTCAGAGATTATTGGGCATGGAACATCAACTAATATTTACGTCTTATCAAAACATATTCCAAGTTTGATTGTGAGAGCATTACTAAACAGGGAACAAGATAAAGTAGAAGATAGAGAAGAAGAGAAAGGAAAAGGAGGAGAAGAAGATGGAGAAGTCGATGGGGAAGAAATAAGATGAAATAGGAGAAGAAGTTGGAAAAGAATAAGAAGAAGACGAAGCGAGAAGAAGATGGAGAAGTCGATGGGGAAGAAAATGAGAAGAAGAATAAGATGAAATAGCAGAAGAAGTTGGAAAAGAATAAGAAGAAGACGATTCGAGAAGAAGATGAAAAAGAAGAAGAATAATAAGAAGAAGGTGGAGGAAAGAAGAAGAAGAAGATGGAGGAAAAGAAGAAAAAAAAGAAGAGGAAGAAGAAGTTGGAAAAGGAGAAGGAGAGGTGGTTGTTGGAGAAGAAGAA
Source organism: Nilaparvata lugens (assembly GCF_014356525.2). Classification (NCBI taxonomy): domain Eukaryota; kingdom Metazoa; phylum Arthropoda; class Insecta; order Hemiptera; family Delphacidae; genus Nilaparvata; species Nilaparvata lugens. The sequence continues at coordinate 5,771,421 of NC_052510.1, read as the reverse complement.
GATAGATAGATAGATAGATAGATAAATGCCTTTTATTTACTCTTTACAAAATTTCAAAAGTGATGTGGGCGAAATTGAGGAAATAAGAGCCTCCTCTTCCCGTTAACCTACATGAAGGAGAGGTGGTTGGAGAAGAAAGATGGAGAAGAAGGAGAGAAAGAAGAAAATGCTGGGGGAGAAAAAGGAGAAGCGAGAAAAAGAAGAACAAGAGAAGACGAAGAAGAAGAAGAAGAAAAAGAGGAAGAAGTTGGAAAAGAAGAGAAGAGGTAGTTGGAGAAGAAGAAGGTGATGGAGAAGGAGATGGAGAATAAGATGGAGAAGAAGAAGAAGAATCAGATGGAGGTGGAATAGAAAAAAGAAGAAGAAGGAAAAAGAAGAAGTAGAAGAAGAAGAAGAAGTTGGAAAAGGAGAAGAAGAGGTGGTTGGAGAAGAGGAAGGAGAAGGTGATGGAGAAGGAGAGGGAGAATAAGATGGAGAAGAAGAAGAAGAATCAGATGGAGGTGGAATAGAAAAAAGAAGGAGAAGGAAAAAGAAGAAGAAGTAGAAGAAGAAGAAGTTGGAAAAGGAGAAGAAGAGTTGGTTGGAGAAGAAGAAGGAGTTGGAGAAGAAGAGGAAGAATAAGATTGAGGAAAAGAAGAAGAAAAAGATGAAGAAGAAGAAGAAGAGGAAGAATAAGATGGAGGAAAAGAAGGAGAAGAAGACATTGATAAATCGACTAGACGGGAAATGTTCAAATTCTACATGGAATGATGTAGCAAAATATGAAACTGATGATTCTTAAAGCTTTCATACAAGACTCATCCAGTGAATGACAAGATAGGTACAGGCAATGAATGATCATTATACATAGGATGGTATTATGATCGAGAAAACCTAATCAATAAATATCACTTGCTATCTACAGGCTACAATCTCTGCAACAACAACAAACATTCTTAATCTAGTTGTTTATAGTTTTGATTGACAATGTCACAAATCAATCATGAACGGACAGATTTATCTGCCAGATAAAATCAATCATTGCTGGGTTTAACCATAGAAAAATAGAAACCATATCATTTATCATCTTTGGTTTAACTGAGCGAGATCAATTTTAATCCGAGATTAAAACACGATCAATAGATTAGAAAGAACTGGTTGTCTCAATAGTTAGAGCCGTATCTAATTGCACTGATTAGATAAGCGCCGTTATTTCGGTTCTACCGTTGTAAGGGTGCCTGCTTGGGTCCAGCTCAACTGTCAAACACTTATGATGTTGAAAACACAAATTTAAATTGTCAACCACTTTTTATTATTATAAATTATTATAATATATACAGAACCTTGTTTCGTACCAACCACATCTTCATTTACGACTACCAATAGTTTTAAAAAAAAAGCTGAAGCTGTAGCTGGTAGAGCCACGAAACCAGGTTCTGTATATATTATAATAACTAGCTGGCCCGGTAAACTCCGTACCGCCAAATAGTTAATTCATCTGATGACAAACTTTAGCTGGATGCACACCTGAGGAGGCGCGATGCGGCATTTTGCATCCAGGTGCTTCTTGCTTATTGGTTTCAATGAAAGAACTCTCTCATACACACACTGAATCGGGCATGGCGTGGAAAGGTGTGATAAGGCAATTTCCATAAGATCAACACTTTGTATCACCAAGCCGCGCCTCCTCAGGTGTGCTTAGCCTTAGCTCAATCTGATGCACTATATTTTTAAGAAAATTATCCAACAATCAGTATTTAAATTTAATGATATATCTCCTTGCTGCTGATTTTCCCGTGCATAGGCCTATTCTAATTTTTTTACAACAGTCGAGTTCTACGACCCAAGTTTTGACGTCGTTCGTACCGCGGCATTATTATTGTAATTAAAATTTTGTGATCAGTTGAAAGAAAATAAAAAGCAGATCTACCGACGGCTGTTGACACAATAATTATATCAGCTGATTTTTATTTCTGTGTGTGACCAGCTCACAAATCTTCTCCCATAGTGAACATGTGAACTTTGAAGGACCGTAGGAAAGAGTACTGAAGTTGGATCATAAATTTGATAGGCCATAAACCTGCTCCTGAACATAACAAACACAACTAAAAAAATCATCAAATTCGGTGCACACATAAAAAAGTTATTGAATGTCAAAATTTGATGCTGGATTTTTATTCATATAAATTTATTTATAAGAATAAAAAGTGGTTGAAAATTTAAATTTGTGTTTTCATTATGGAAAAGTACCACAACATCACTCACAACACAACTGTAAACTCATGATGTTCTTCAAAATCACTTCCTAGTGATTTCGGAACCCAGGTGAAACTGTAGAACAACTGATCTCTCATATCTGATTGTTATTATCATCTTATTTGATAGATACTGACAGGTAACCCGTTTCTTGGCAAGGGTATAATTAAAAATTTGACCTTAATTAAAATCTTGAAGCCTATAACCATCCTCAGTAAATTAAGCATCCACATTCAAAATTTCAAGTTAATCAGTCCAGTAATTGATAAGTGATTATGCGTCATTCTTGCTTTTCCTATCCCGTATGAGTATAAGCCAATTCTTTCCTTTATTATATTATAGATTACTATTGATAAATCTTACTTTCTATTCTGGTAATCAATACTCAACCTATCTCACTCTCGTAAAAAGAAAAGCATAAATACATAAGAGTCCCCTTCACATTAACCTTTACTTTACTGTAACTTGATCAAGTAAACTTGAATGAACTTCCCCATTATGAACGCTTGACTCAACGCAAGTAAACAACTGTTCAATTTCACTTTCAAAGAAAAATGTTACAATTGAACACTCACGTTCACAACAGATTTTTTTATCCCACATTTCACCAATGACATACATTTGAAAATTCATTCAGTACTATATACAAACTTCATGGAATATTGATCAAATTTTTGAGGAAATGAAACATTTCAATGGGAAACAATCAAAGGCGGTTGAATTTTAACCATGATTCATTTCACAAAACCAATCAGAGAAGGCTTTTTTGAAAAGACGGCTTCTCTGATTGGTTCTCGTGGAATTGATCACGATTAAAATTTAACCGGCTTTTGTGCAACTGCCACAAAGATAGATAACTAGTGAACTGTAAACTGGAGAACTCGCTCAAATGCCACTGGTATATTCTGTCAGCTGTTGAAGTAGTGGAAAGTCAAGAGAAATAATACATTCCAAGTTGAATCAAGTTATGATACAATGACACATTTGTGATTTTTAATAATAAATTACTACAAATTGTTTGTAATTCACTTCCAATGTTATCCTATACTCTCTAAAAGGACGAAGGATAGAGTAATATCGTTAGTCTACGTACTGGATCTGTACAAAGCTTCAAAAAGATGAATTGAGAAATTGAAGTTATCGTCAAACATAAAAACCTACAAACTGACATCGACTCAAGCCTGGAATCCGAAGTAAGAACTTGCTACCCTCGTTAGAATATAGTTCATACTATAGAATATGATATACAATATGATATATAGAATATGATAGATACGTTAGAACATAGTTAATTTCCATCAAATTATTATTGACAACATACCTAACCACTCAGTAGTACCATAGAGAAACAATAGCGTTAGTAGATATCCCATGGTATAGGGCGTTTATGTCGCAACTTTTACTGTTATCTCAAGCCGATTACTGTCGATTTTTACTGTTTTGACCGGGTAAGAGTGTATGAACGGCACAATATGAGAGACTACCAGCGTCATAAAGCTTCACGGGAAAGAACTACGTGGACTATCAGCTTGAGATAACAGTAGAAGTTGCGACATAAATGCCCTATACCATGGGATATCTACTTATGCTATCGTTTCTCTAAAGTAGTGCTAAATCAATACGTAATACTGTAGTCAAAACACTATAATGGGGTCCACCTTATAATGGCAGTGTTTGATCAGCAATGGTATTGCTATCCTTGTCTGTCATTCAACAAAGCGGAAAGCGCCATCTCTTTCTCGCTTTGCTCTGTTACCAGATCGACTTTTAACAATGTATAATTAATAATTAATTAACCAAATATTTCATCTTAATTATGAAAATTAGTTAGGAATTGATTGAAAAATATCATTTCTTCCTTAATAAAATATAATTAATTATTTTAAACGAGAATGAACCGTTAATATTACATCAATAAACCTGTATCAGCTACCGTCTATAGAAGGCTCAGCAACATTTCTCTCATATCTTTCTTCACTGCCATTATAACGTGGACCTCACTATAGAGCCTAAAGTATGTTTATATAGATAGCATTGACATTTGAACACGAAAAACAAATAAGCAACAATGAAAACAAAGATTTAGCCCAAGGTGTACTTTCACTCATCAGAACCTCATCAATAACTCGTCAAATTGGTACCGTAATTTATTAACGTTACGGTATTTCCATCAAATTATCATTGACAACAGACCTATCCACCCAGCCGCTTCAAGTTCATTATGCAAACAAGGACTCCCAGTCGGAAATAAAAGAGAAAAAAAGAATCTGTGGGGAGATCACTTGGCAGTGGATAGTAGAGAAAACCAATAAAGCACAATTTGGTTGCAGAAGAGGGGAAAAACTAAGATGTTGATGATTGATGAAAAAGAAGAGGAAGAAGAAGAAGAAGAAGAAGAAGAAGAAAAAGAAGAAGAAGAAGAGAAGAAGAAGAAGAAGAAGAAGAAGAAGAAGAAGAAGAAGAAGAAGAAGAAGAAGAAGAGAAGAAGAAGAAGAAAGAAGAAGAAGAAGAAGAAGAAGAAGAGAAGAAGAAAAAGAAGAAGAAGAAGAAGAAAAAGAAGAAGAAGAAGGAAGAAGAAGAAGAAGAAGAAGGTAGAAGAAGAAGTAGAACAAGTTGAACAAGACAAAGAAGAAGAAGAAGAAGAAGAAAAAGAAGAAGAAGAAATATAAAAGAAAGAAGAAGAAAAAAAGGGAAGAAGAAAAAGAAGATGAGAAAGAAAAGGTGGAGGAGGAGGAGGAAGAAGAAGCAGATCAGAAAAAGACGAAGAAGGAGAAGAAGAAGAAGAAGAAATAGAAAAGAAAGAGCAAATAAAAGTTGTATCAGTCCGGAGAATGACAGCCATGATTTGAGGGAATAGAAGAAGCACTATAACCACTGAAAGAATTATGGTGAAGGTACATGTCAAAAGGTTAACTTGAATCTTTATTGCTTGATTGATAAAGACTAATAAATTATAGGAGACGATAAAAAAGAAAGGAGAAGAAGATAAACTGAAATACGAGTAGTGTTAATTTATGCTGAATACATCAATCATCAATAGGAATTATTATCATTTCCCCAATACAAGAAGATTTATTAAACATTGATTTTCTCAGTAGCTCATAAAATAGGTAACTGGAAAGTACAGGAATACAGACAAAAGGTTACGATAATTGTTATATATATATTTTTTCCAGCTTATCACTATAATTATTATTAATTCCAGGATATGAAATTTTGAGCAAAGTGCATTTCTATGGAGCATCATAAGAAAGACACTTTTACACTACAGTGAGATCGTAGAATAACAGGTAGGCACGATATGCACAAACATTGGCGTAGATTGCTGTTTGACATTGGGGGTGACGTATTTGGGGTCTGGGGGGTGCCCCCCAGCAAAGATGTTTTTTTGAAAAATAGCTTATTAAAATGGTGCTGGTTTAAAATGGCTTATTTTACTTGAAAACGGTTTTAAATCCTCTTATTCGGCAGTGGTAAATTAATGGGTAAATAAATAAAATTCTGAGTTAATAGTTTTAAGTTTTACTAAATAAAAATTATCTACAAAAAACCAGCATATTAAAACAGCATTAGTTGTATTGTTTGTTTTCATTACCAGCCATAATTTGAATCTTCAATGAATTTTTCTGGGGGACACAGTATATACCATAAAATATTGGGGGGGACGCGTCCCCCGTGTACCCCCCAAGGTTCTACGCCCATGTGCACAAACACAATGTACGTTTAACCATAGAGAAGAATTAGAATAAGAAGAAGTATTGGTCGTTGATGTTCCGAATTTCAAATTTATTTTTGTTAACTCAAGCCGATTACTGCCGACAACTGTCTTATTACTGTTTCATTGAGGTGAGAGTGTAAGAACGGCACAGGATGAGAGAGGAAGAAGAAGAAGAAGCGAGAAGAAGAAGATAATATGGAAGTTAAAAGATGATAAGAAAAGATAGAAAATGATAGGTATTCATATTCGTAGGCTATTCCCGAGATATGTAGCTCTACATAGAAACTACAAAGATGCAGTTACAGGTAGGGTTGCCACCCGAACTATATAATAAAGTATTGTACTTTATTTGGAGGTCTTGTACTTTAAACTTTGTAAGCAAGATAAAGTGCGCAAAAATTCTTTATTTTGCTCAATAGAGTACGAGGAAATCAAAACATTCTAGATTAGTAGAGTGGCGGAGACTGTCAGATTTCAAATAAATTGACATTTTTACTGATAGAAATTAACAGGTAGAAGGTAACAAATGGAACGGACTGCTCCACCAAATACCTATACGATACCAGGGCATTTCATTATTGTACTCATTTCTATTCCATTATATTCATGTATTGTATTTTGAATATTCATTCAAATTACTTTATTTACATGGGATACTTATAAAAGTTATTAAAAACATGAAACACCCATTATTTATTTTTCCAGGAGCACATTCAAGCTCTAAAAAAATACTACTCAGCAAAATTGAATAGAAATAAACTAATAAATATCATTCAATTCGATTATGACAATCCCATTTTTGATAAAATTATGCAACCAAGAAATAGAGCAAATGGAGAATAGTCATATATGTACATAAATTAGTCAATACTTTTGTTATTTATTTTATATATTCTCATTTGAACTTGAAAAAGGCTTAAAAATAAGCTGAAACCTTTATTTATTTTATATAAATAAAGGGTGCTTAATGTTTTTATAATGTGTTTTTAATAAATCAGACAAAATTGTATTTTGAGGAGTACACATAATTATCTCAGGCTTTGGCCAAAGGGGAGCAATTTTTTTGCGTTAATTTTCATAATCGTGTGTACCTCGAATTATTTTGCAATAGCCTAGAGTTCATTAAATTGTTGAAGAGCAACAATACTATGCATTTTTTCAAGGCGTATAACTTACATTTTGAATTTAGAAGACCAACTCTATAACTTTATTGGATTAAATAAAATGTAACTCTACTGTATTGTAATTCTACTGTAAGAGCGTGTGCTTTGTAACAAATGAAATTAATTTATCTATTTAACGATTATGACTATTTTCTTCATAGCAATATATAATCAATAACTTTCCAAGCTATCATGCATGATCTTATTTGGATAAATCGAATTATTTTATCATTAGTTATTAATAATAGGATAATTATAATGGATTTGAATAGTAATCACTGATATTCAAGTCAATAATGTGTATTCTTGTGAGTATATAAGAATGCCACAAAGGACTATTATGCTGACAGAACTTTTTGAATATACAGGTAAAATGACATGTACTTTATTTAAACCTAAAGTACTATATTTTTTGGCCTGTGATTACCAATGTACTTTATTTTTCATAAAAAAAGGTTGCAACCCTAGTTACAGGTAGAATTTTACCTTTTTAGTGACTCATGCTGTACAATTACATTGTCAAATGATTGCTTTTAAATTTTAACATTTCATTTGAAGACACTTTTTCACGTTTTAAAGTGTATCTCTCATCATCATCCATCCCATTACGCAAGCACAAGCCTCAAGGTCATGTGAGCCTCACCCTCAGCAAAAATAAATTATGAGCGTGAGGTGCTCACTTCTCAATTCCAACATTTGTACACATAAACTAGAGAGAAGTAGGTACAGTGCTGTACATCTCAATGCTTCTAAGATCTCTAATTCAGAAAGGAAGGATATTGAGAAAGCCAGTAACCAACTTTCCAACGGTAATAGTTGAGGAAATGCAATCAGCTGATAGGAATCGGAATGAGGTGATACATCTCGCTCAGTTCAAAACTCTTCAATGTACTCTCAAGTATTTCAAGTACCTCTTCAAGAATTTCTTTAATGTATTAATCTTAAATTGCAGCAAGGATATCTGAGTGAATATGATTCAGTAATAATAAGTAGCAGTAATGTAACTGAAATATGACCAGACCTGAGTGTATGATTATAGCTGATTGCTAACCTCTCACCAGTAAAATTAGCAATGCTATCATGGCACACAAGATACTTTCAGATTATTACTCACTCAGCTTTCAAATGATCAGTTATTTTACTCTAAGTTTATTTGTTATTTTGAATTAGCAGTTATTTCGATTTCAAATTATCCGTTAAATTACCTCCAGGTTATTAGTTATTTTGCATTAGCAGTTACTTCATTTCAAATTACTTCCAGGTTATTAGTTATCTTGCATTAGCAGTTACTTCGATTTCAAATGATCATTTATTTCAATTTCAGATTATTATTAATCTTGCATTAGCAGGAACTTGATTTCAAATTATCATTTATTTTATTATTTTCAGATTAATCACTCACTCAGCTTTCAAAAGATCAGTTATTTTACTCTTAGTTTATTTGTTATTTTGAATTAGCAGTTACTTCGATTTCAAATTATCATTTATTTTACTTTCAGATTATTAGTTATCTTGCATTAGCAGTTACTTGATTTCAAATTATCCGTTAATTTACTTCCAGATTATTAGTTATCTGCATTAGCAGTTACTTGATTTCAAATTATCCGTTAATTTACTTCCAGATTATTAGTTATCTTGCATTAGCAGTTACTTAGATTTCAAATTATCATTTATTTTACTTTCAGATTATTAGTAATTTAGTATCAGCAGCTACTTCGATATCATATCATCATTTAGTTTACTCTCAGGTTATTATTACTTAGCAGAAATTCCAGAGCTAGCCTAATTCAACAAGGATAATATCTACAGTAGTATTATAGCATAAGTATAACAAAGTGATGAAAATATAAAAATAGGTAGATTAATAAAATAGCAGGATCTGAAGACTTGGTAATGCCATGAGTCAGAGTCAGTATAACAATGGAAAATGACAAGAATTGAGTGTGACTTGAATGAATAATTCATACATCAAACAATTAATGAAAATTATAAATTATTTTTGTGTAAACAGAAAAACAGATTACTGTACTGAGGAGATAAAATTAGGGGTTGTCTATTGGATTGGCTCAGAAGAAGATAAAACACAATTTTAATAATTATTATTGATAGTATTGTTGTTTCCAGATGATAACAGTCAAGAAAATGCTTGTAAATTAGAGCGAAAGAGAGGAGAAATCACAGTTATCAATGAGGACACTAGAATAAATGTACTGATGAACTTGAAATTTTAAATTTAAGCTTGTTACCTGTTTATGACGAAATACGGAACTCTTGGAGTTATCTTTGAAACCACTGTAAGAATGGAAAACGAAGATAAGAAAATGATGGTAATGAATTGTAACTGACCTGAAACAAAGAAATAAATATGAATTAGTAACCAAACTTCTCCATTCCTTTTGTTTTCTTCACTGAATTAAGATAACGTAAAGTATTTAAAAAAAAACGCATTATAAGATGACACTATAATATTCAATGTTGCCATTGAATAGAGTAGGAATTCAAACTGAAGAATTAAGATTTCATTCATTATCACGAATTGAGACAGTTGTAAAGTAGTTTAAATCTAAAAGGAATAAAAAATAATTTTAAATTATACCAAATCAATATCTAATCTCGACCTAATAGTATCAAACTAAGAGATCTCTAAGGCAGACCGAACTAATAACAAACTTCATTCAAGATTTATAACTTATATCAATCTAACATCTCACCAAGAAACACCTTAGAAATTCCCTCAATACCTTCTGACACAGCTGAAACAGCCAGCAAAGATTAATCCACTAACACAAATCCACGCATTCCTGGAATACTTCCTCTACAATTTGCATTGAAAGAACCCCGGTGAAAGCTTAACAAATCAACTACACGTCAACATGCGTTGAGAATGAATATCACTAAATAGGATTTACTGTCATTTCAACTTGAAAAAACTATCAGGAAAGTTGAATATTTAACCGGTTTCACGTTAATTTCTTATTCCGCTCAGAAGCGATTAGTTTCACTAGTATATACATATTTATATAGTATACACTATATCCTTGTATATTTAGAATGATATGTCGAAGCAATCAAATCCATTTTAATCCCTCATTCTGGGAAATGGGAGAAGTTGATGATAAGCTAATAAAAATATTAAAGAAACTGACTAGTGTTAGTATAATCGTGTGTGTATACATCCCACTTCGGAAATAATCAAGACATCATCATCAGTAGAACGTTTTTTTCGAAGAGCATAATCAATTCGAATTTTAATGCTACATGTGAAATGTGAGGAAAAATTAGTGATATAAAGCTGATGAAATAATATTATTGAAGGAACTGACAACCGTTAGTGATGAAAGCAAATAATTTCATCAAACTGAATCACGTATCCAATTCATTTTATGGTTGGGAACGAAACAGCGTTCCGAAATTAGGTTTAGTGGTAGTAAATTTTGGAAAATGGGAATCGTAGGTTGAGTGACCTAGTGGGAAACTAGATTGACCTTGACCGTGGTTAAGACCGTCGAGTTGTATCGATCATTAATTTGTTCGTGGTCAAGAAATGATCTCGATAGTTACTTTGATCGATCATGATTGTTGGTCATGATCATTGCATTCACAGATATATTCAAATCGTCTACAGATCTATTTAAAGATACAGGTCTATTCAGACCTATAAATATACAGATCTATTAAAATTCGTCTGGCACTAATTTTATGAGTTTTCATTGCTATTAGTCACAATAAATCCTCAAATGGGGATTTAGATGTGGATGAATGCTAAGATAGCTACTAAACTGAGGAACCACTAATGTAAATTTGAAAACATTAAGAAGAAAAGGTGTTAAATTCTATTAAATCACATATGATGTAAGAACAAAACAGTTTCACAATAATTGACAAGTAGTGTAAAATAGTGAAATCAGGTTAAATTAATTATGAATCAATAAATGAATATAAGAAAAAGAGTTAGAGAAACAAGGCCTTGAATCCAAAAATATATATAAAAAAAACAATTCAATCTTTGGACCAAGAATGATGAATTCAAGACCTCACACATAAATTCAAAATACTGTACAATTTATTCCTATTCCGACATAATATACTGTCACAACTCATATGACAGATCAAGATAGAAATGTGTATAATAGATCTCCACTAAAATTACAGAAGGCTAGATATAATGTAAATTTTTTATGTATGTTGCTTGCTTCTTCCACTTTCCTTCTCATCTTCTTCTTCATCATCATCATCATCATCTTCTTCTTCTTCTTCTTCGTCTTCTTGTTCATCACCATCTTCATAATCTTCATCATCATCATCATCATCATCATCATCATCATCATCTTCTTCTTCTTCATCATCATCTTCTTCTTCATCATCATCATCATCTTCTTCATCATCATCATCATCATCATCATCTTCTTCTTCATCATCATCATCATCATCATCATCTTCTTCTTCATCATCATCATCATCATAATCTTCTTCATTTTCATCATCATCATCTTCTTCTTCATCATCATCATCATCTTCATCATCATCATCATCATCTTCATCATCATCATCATCATCTTCTTCTTCATCATCATCTTCTTTTCCATCATCATCCGCATCTTCTTCTTCTCCACCTTCTCCGTATTCTTCTTTTTCTTTTCACCCCCTTCTATACACACTCTCCTCACCTGCCCACCATCTAGAACAGTCACACAACATCAGATTACACATCACATGCCTTCCTCTCTCACTCACTCTCTCACTCTCTCACTTCACATCTCGGCTCCGACTTGATTCCGATTGTGATTGGTCCGGCGACCCAATTCCGATTTTGAAATCCCAGAGCGGATTCCACAACTACAGTATTTGCATATTCCAAATGGCAGCTATGTAACTCTCCATATTACAATAACTCTGTTATACTTATTTCAGCTGAATGGTTTACAAGAATGGATTTTTTCACCTTTGATAGAGGCCATTTTAAACTACAGTATAATATTTGGTTTACTGATATACCTATAATGAGGTCCACGTTATAATGGCAGTGAAGAAAGATAAAAGAGCAACGTTGCCGATCCTCTGTCTTGTCAATGCCTTCTACCGTCAACGATAGCTGGTACAGGTTTATTGATTTAATATTAACTATTCATTCTCGTTTAAAATAATCAATCATATTTTATAAAGCGAGAAATAATATTTTTCAATAATTTCACAATGAATTTTCATAAAAAAATATTAATAAAAAAAAAATGAAATATTTTGTTGATTAATTATTAATTCTACATTGTTAAAAGACGATCTGGCAACAGAGCAAATGGAGATAGAGATAGCGCTATCCGCTTTGTTGAATGATAGACAAGGATAGCAATACCATTACTAAACAAACACTGTCATTATAACGTTGACCTCACTATAGTAGAGTGATACCTTACTAACCTAAACGACAATTCATTTGGTTTACCTACACGAATTTTCTATACCATTTCATTCTGTTCTGTGATACCAAAACTAGGCTTAACCAAACTCGAACTTAGCATACCTACACCTATATGCTACCTCATCCTCGGAGACCTGAACGAGGCTTCACTAAACCCCAGTTTAGCCTTGGAAACGGTCGTTAATCTTCGAAACGACTGCAGTGGAACGCTGCAGGAATCCCAATGACATTCACCACCAACTAAACTGTCTCCATTTTCTGAAACTTTCCTCATCGAATGCCATATTACAAACGTTAACAGCTCGCTACCTTACAATAAAATATTTATTGTCAGTTTATTTCTTTAAATGTTCGATTGGCAGTAATTCGCTAGTAATCACCAAAGTGGCCTAGAAGATACCGAGATGGTATTAACACAGTTTTTTACGGAAAGAAAAGTGACATTAGCATAAATTTACAGTATTATGCGTCACTCTACAAATCAAAGAACCCAATTTTTTCCAAAAAACTAGGTTAATGTCCAAAGTTATTTTTACAGCGACACAACGTTTTCCTTTCCTGGTTTTTGTACCCGTGTAATGTATTGTGATCACCATTGAGATTCGCAGACGACGACGAGAGCGGGAGAATTTCAAGAGGTATTTGAAATACTAATAGAACGCTCTGACAATATAAAGTATTTAGGAATAATAGTAGATGATTCATTGAAATGGAAAAAGCACATAACATATACAACTGCCAAAATAAGGAAGCTTATATACAAATTATATCAATTAAGGCGTATCATAGACAAAGAAATGTTAAAAACTGTATACTTAACATTAGTTGAATCTCTTTTAAGGTACGGTCTGTTAGTTTGGGGTGAAGCTAACTTCAGTTTTATAGATCCATTATTTAAAACTCAAAAACACATTTTGAAAATAATGGGAAATCCTGTTTCCAACTGTAGAATTATTTATAGAAAATAGAGTACTCAGCGTTAGGCAATTGTATATATTGTTGTTATTAGGGTATATGAAAAAACATCAACATAGGAACCATATCATAAATCATAGCCATAATACTAGAATAAGAGAACGTTACAATCAAGAAGTACCAAGAATGAATACAGCATTGGGGCAAAGATCACTAGGATATTTAGGGCCTACAATATCTAATAGAATACCATTAGAAATCAAAGGAGAGGAAAATTTCAATAGCTTCAAAAGAAAAATTAGACATTGGTTATTCAGTATTGGGATACAAAGTAGTGAGGAACTAATAGTAATAGATTTAGATTCAAGTAGTATTCTTTTTAAATATGGTAATTTATAGGTAGAAAATAGTACCTCGGTTTAGTATCATTGTACTAGGTGATGCTTAGGGTATTAGTTTTAGATTTTTTTGGATTTTTGTATTATCTGTTATAAATTTGTATTAATTTGATGATAACCTCGACACATATATTATATAGTGAGGTATCATTTTGTAAACCTTGAATATTGTTATATTATTGAAAATGTATGAAAAATAATTGTAATGTTCCTGAATTTATGAATAACTCTTCTGGATGTGTCGTCCAACATCCAGAGAAATTATTATTATTATTATTGAATAGTTGAAGTCATCACCTTGAGTTGATGTTTGAAACTTAAAGTGAGTATAGAATTCCTTTCTACACAATTGAATTACATTAAATACTGTGCACAAGGCTTAAATAGAAATCCTGTGATGTGGTTATCATATTTAATTACTTCAATAGCAGATTAATATAAGTTTTGATTTTCTTGTTCATCACATTTTCCAACCCTTTAATAACGATGTCTTTCAGAGATGTCAAACATGATTACAAAGTACTTATGGGGATATCCTTGATTTGTGACATGGTTTAGTCAGTAAGAGTCACAAAGAAAATTTTAAATATATATTAGCAACTAACAATTCGTCTTCTTACGAATATGAACTTGTATTAAGTAGAATAAAATAAATAAAAACAATATGAAAACATGAAGAACCCTTTTATTTAAAACATTTCAAACAAGTAGTTTTTTAAGTAGAATAAAACTACACATTTTGAAATTGGAAATAGAATAAGAACAACTTTTTACCATCAACATTCAGCCTAGCTAGATTGGCTCGGTCCCGCTCATATTTAGATTGACTCTGAACGTCTAAAGCCAGCATTCTTCACTCTATTCATATTTATTGATTCATAAACTATTCAGGTAAGAAGAACAGGCATTCGCCCAAAACAGATTTAAACCTTAGTTTAGAATACATAGTCTATGGGTTATAAAGATGATTACTCAATTCACACACAATTTTGAGTCCAAAAGAAAATGTTTTAATGATGTATATTATTGTGTTGAGAAGTCACTAATTACAGAAATAATGAATCACCGTGAAAATAGGGTGAAAAATACCGTAAACACTCAAACACAACTACTTTCAAGTAGAAGCCATTAAAATGCTCCTCACATAACTTTTAAACGTTTCTTTTGTGGGTGTTAGTTTAGTTCTCAATGTTTGAGACCGGTTCTAATGAGTAATTAACATTTTCAAGCTGGTATACAGTTGGGGCAAAATCAATATCTCAGGCCACATCTGAGCACTTTTCTCTCAACAATTAAAAATGCTTTCACGTACAAGGGCAACAGAAAACCTTGCCTCAGGTATTTATACTAATAATTATAGGGGTCAAAGAGCACTGGGTCATCTCAAAAACTTGCAACCAAATAGAAAAACCAGACGTAGATTTGATTCTTTTCATTAATAACTGAACCGGTTCATCAATAGGGTTAACGACAATAATTTCAATTCAGGTTCATCTCCTGGATTTCTCTGTAGTTTCCAATGAGAATTGATTTATGTTACATTGCGTTTATTTATTTGAAAATATACATATTTGAGGGCACCAGGTGTAAGTAATTTAAGTGAGTTGATTTTATGTTACATGACTTTATCTATTTAGAAATATATATATTTGAGAGGACCAGGAACTAGTGTAAGTATTTTCAATTGATAGACACAAGTTAACCAATGAGAGAAATGCAATTCAATTGCCATGACTACTGCCAGTTGAACAGTTGAGCGAGACATAATTTCACCCATCACAAGCTAACAAACGGGAAAGAAGTGATTTTGATGTCACGGCAATGATTTATCATATTGATTGCGATAGCAATGTCATATCAAGGCAATGAAATTAGAATAGGACAGAATCTAATAAATCACAAGCTTGCTAATGAGAGAGTAGAGATCCTTGTTACAGCGAGAGGTTAGTGAGAAACATGTCAACCAAACGCAAGCTGAACTACTGATAAGGAAGCGGCCATTTTGTTGTTACGGCGACAACCAATAGAAGTTGAGTAGGAAAGAAACCTATCACAAGCTAGCCAATGAGAGGGCAGCGATTCAGTTGTCACACCGACAGCCAGTGGGAGGTGAGTAGAAGAGAATTCAACTAGGCACAGTATAAGCAATGAGAAAGTATAATTCAAATAAGAGTGAATTCAAACCGGCAATATTTTATTTTGGAGACGAACAATAGAAATCGAGTAAATTGAGTATATATACGATTGACCAAAATAATAATTAACGTTCAGTAGGTCTATATGTTTTCGAACTCTATTTACGTGGGAAATACAGTAAGATTAAACCCATAGTAATTAGACATTTTGCGAACATTTATTAGTCCAAGTAGGAGATACTAGAAGCTCTTATTATGCTTGTGAAAACTAGGATTAATCACTATTGAATTCATATTTTTTATTAAATTTGTATGTTAATTGTATTGTGTCGATTTTTGCTATAATATTATGACTAATAAAATTGTTTTTGTATTCGAGTGTTTAATAATTTGACCTATGAAAACCTGACCCAAAGGAAATCAACTATTCAATCATATAAAAGTCAATGTGAGATGAGAATCCAATTATACGAATCAGAGAGAACCATTTCGTAGTCATGATAACAGCTAATGGAAGTTGAGTATCTAACAGGAAATATTCAACCAATCACAACTAACCAATAAGAGAGCAGCGATTCTGTTGTCATAACAACCAATGGAAGTTGAGTAAAATTTAACCAATTACAAGCTACCTGAAGTCCTGATTTGACTAGGCTATTTACTAGCACGATATAAATATGGCATAAATGAAAGCTAAAAAAAAAACTTAAGACTGCTTTTGGGAACAATTTGAAATAGGACAGTAACTAATTTACTACTAAAATTTTCCTATATTCAGATATGAAAAAAATTCTGAATCCATTTCCCATGGATTTGTGCTATTTAGATGGCAGAGAAGGGCCAGTTCCATTACGACAAATTGCTGCGAAATTTGCGAATCTGTACCTACAACAGACTTGTGGTAGAAAAAATAGAGCCCAAGTAACATAAATCCAACCACCTACAACCAAATCTGACCTTGACACAAAAATGAACACCCAACATTATATAGCACTGACCTAAATATGAATGGAAACACCTACTGTTGAATGAACCTCCTACTACAGTAATACCTAATTGAATAAGATTGGTTACATGCAAATACGGCGAACAATAATCCACTCAGTTATATGTGTCATTATATTCCAAAAATGTATCCCACGTATTTATAGAAACACCAGCAACTATATTTGTACTATATATTTCACTTTCTCTATAAGGACTCACGTTCCAATGAGTAATTAAATATTTCAAATGTTGCAAATCAACAAAAGTCTATATTTGACCGAGCGGAGTGAGGTCTAAGATTCAAGTCGACGGTTTTGCATTTCTCTTTATGTTTTTATGTTCCGCATTTACAGCGAAACGCAGCAATAGATTTTCATGAAATTTGACAGGTATGTTCCTTTTTGAATTTCGCGTCGACGTATACATACGTTTTTTTGAAATTTTGCATTATACAAAAGGAAAAGGAGTCTGCTTTGAACGCCAATATTACTGTAAAAATCAGACTTTAGAATATTATTGATCATAAATCAGTGTAGTTATTAGGCTACCCGTTCAAAAACATCGAACATCTTGAAAATGTATCTTTCCATCAACGTTGTAGACAGTTGCAGCCAGACCTGATAACAGCGCTCACACTCACATTCCGGGACGACACGTCACGGTACGATAGGACAGAAAGCTGTATGCTTATTTAGGATTTTTTCTAGACATTTTAAATTGATAAATTATTTATTAATTTTTGTGAAAACATAACAACAGGTCAATGTAACTTACTGAGCGCGAGGTCTACTGTTCACAGAACTACTAGTTTAAAGTGAAAAATAAAACAAAATAATGTATTCAGTAAGCATTAATAGTGTTGATAAAGTAAGCAATCATTCCAATCACTTCTATAATCCAAAATCAATTACATCAATATTCAAGTTTATTCCTCATATATTTCATACTTTCCTCGCTAATATGACAAATCCAATTTACGATCATGCAAAATTCACTAGCGTAGGTTTCGCGCTAACCCACTAACATTGAACACCATTTAGATAGAGATTTAAATTTATGATACTATATCGTTTAGGCTGTGACTTGAATTATGATAAAGTAGCTGCATTTAAGAAACGTAAATATCGGTTGTTGGATCTCAGCCATACCGTGTGGGTTTAACGTGACCTTGTCTCGCATCATAATTAATATTGCAAGTCAGTTTGTCGAACTGGGTTACGTAGTTATACAGTGATATAACAGTTAAGGCAGGCCTAATTTGATACATGCAATTTCAAATAATAGCATTGAATAAACAATCTAGTATAGAAGTTTTTTTTCTGATAATAGTAATAAAGCATTCAAATAAGATGATTTTGTAGAATCTTAGATGAATCAATGAAAAGAAATAAAAATAAAAATCTCAAATTCAAATTCATTTATTTGCCATAAAATAATACAGATTGATAAAATAAATATTCTAACTTACAAAATGGCAAAGAAAACTTGTGCGCCGGCAGTGAGTTCGAACAACTAGGTACAGCAAACATGTCAATAGAAAGAAAAAGAGCTTATTCAAACCACTAGAATAACTAAAATTATGGAAACCAGGTCACATCTCAATACTTACAAACGATAAGACAAAGTAACAAAATCAAAATCACAAGCAAGTGACAAACTCAAAAAGACCAATTCAAGGAAGCCATGACAATAATATTTTTTAAAATTTATAACATAAGAATGAAACACTACATAATGGATATAGATAATTTAAAATAAACATTTATCCTAATCCAATCCAGTATAAGATTCATTATGGATTTTGTAATTCTATTAATAATGAAATCAGTTGGGACTTTATTGATAAACACTGATATTCAAACTGACGTCTACATACACTTAAGCTGGTAAAGTGAATATCAAATTGTAATGGATTGGAGGGACGCAAATTATATGGATTATTCCTTAAGTTGAATGTATCACTATTCTTATTAATGAATAATATGATTCTTTTAACATATGTAAGTCTACTAGGGTACAATCTTGGCCTGTATAATGCAGCTCTGATAAGGTGTTTCTGTAATGTGAATAATTTGTTCATATGGATATCATAAGCAGCCCCCCATATCTCAATTCCATATTGGAAAAGTGATTGCGCATAAGCATAATAAATATTTTTCATTATTACCATATCAGCTATTTGATTTAGTTTATAAAACTTAAATATGAGTAGCTTTTTTTAAAATTGTATACTCAATAAATTAATTGTGAGTAAACAATTTCCCTAACGGAAAAAGTCAATGAATCAATCGATTTAAAGAATACAATATTCAAGATGATACAGTAAAATCCGATATATTATCGACTTGATGAATGGAAAAACGTTTTTAAAAAGTGAATCCATTGGGGAATTGTTAATCGATTTCTTCCAAATAGTCAATTATGGTCAGATTCCACAATGTCAGCATCTAATGGGGAGAATCCATTTTTGAAAATCGTTGTTGGAGAGAAATTGTCGGGCAGAAACTTTTTTGGACAATGTTCTAACTCACAATAATTTTGATTGAACAATTTACCCAAACCAGAGAAAAGCTATAAATTATTAATCTTTACAAGAATTTTTTATTCTATGCTCACTCAAACTAAATTCATAATTTTGATTGAACAATTCACACAACTAAATTCAAATTTATTTTGATTCAACAATTTACTCAATATAATTTGTAATTTGTATTTTTTGTTAAACAATTTACAAGTGAAGGCCAAACAATCAATTCAACATTTTCACAGCAAAGATTAACCAAATAAACACCTTTACACCAAGATCTACACCGTTATTAGGTTCCAGGTAATTGAAACATAATTTCAGAGCTTGTGTTAACGTTAACTCAGTACACGATCTAAGATAATAAACCGACGAACATTAATAACTCAACTTGAGAAAGAAGTAAAATGAAACGTGTGTTGCTGAAAAGTGGTCACTAAATGATGAAAAGATTGCAACTTGTACATGCGATTTTCGTCACGAACCATAATTAGATGCCTGTTCCAGTCGATGGGATACAAACTATTTTTAAAAAGTTTGCTTACATAATTTGCAGATCCATGTCGGCCTGTTACCATAAGTTATGGACAGCTACATAAACATGGTGACCTATGTATGGTTGGATGTTTATGGGTGAATGTTTATGGCTGTTCCAAGATGGTTACCACGTGCAGATTGTATAATTTTATTTGTTACTTGATTATTCAATCATATTATTAGTTTTTTATTCATTTTATTGAATAATCGTGCTTGTTTTCCATTCATTTATAGAATAATCTAGTTTAATTTTCATTCCTAACATGTTGACATATTTTTCAATTCCTAATAATAATTTATTTATTTTTGCATGAAATAAAAGAAGTCAATAAATGGGCATAAACTACAGCTACATTTATAGAAAAGAAAACGTAGGTCTATATAGGAAGGTTTCTATCAGAGAAATTGTAGAGAATATGGAGCCCAGAGTTAGTTTGTGATAAAACTAAGCTAAAATGATGAAAGCTAGAGCTGAGCTAGAAGAGTTGAAAGATAGGAGTACAGACAGTTAACTGTTGAAGATAAACTCGAATCATGCAAATCAGGGTAAAAAATCTGGTGTGGCGCACTCACACAACTTTCCTTGCCGTTATGAAAATTGATCACTGACGCTAGTGTTCCCGCGCTTCTCAAGTCTACTATTCAAATATTTGAGCCAGCTGGTGACAGGGCAATAACGCTGGAGACACACATGAGGTCTGCTATCTCTTCATAGTGAATGATTTAATAGAATCAACAATAATTTGCAATTGAATAATCACATTTTCTCGAATTTGAAGCTTATTTTCAATTTTAGGTGAAAATGTTACTGAACATTAATTGTAGAGATTTTCATGCTCAATCTACCCCACTTGATTTTTTTTGTTTCAATTGTATATGAAGCCTGATAATTGGGAATCTATCTGCATTGATGGGGCGGAGCTCCTGAAATTTTTACAGATATGGGACTTGTGGCAGTTGATAGAGCTTATCGATGAATATTTTAGATATGAATTTGATCAAAATCGTTGGAGCCGTTTCCGAGAAAATCACGAAAAACCCTGTTTTTGACAACATTTTCGCCATTTTAGCCGCCATCTTGAATTGCATTTGATCGAAATTGTTCGTGTCGGATCCTTATAGTGAAAGGACCTTAAGTTCCAAATTTCAAGTCATTCCGTTAATTGGGAGATGAGATATCGTGTACACAGACGCACATACACTCATACACACACACACACACACACACACACACACACACACACACACACATACAGACCAATACCCAAAAACCAGTTTTTTGGACTCAGGGGACCTTGAAACGTATAGAAATTTAGAAATTGGGGTACCTTAATTTTTTTCGGAAAGCAATACTTTCCTTACCTATGGTAATAGGGCAAGGAAAGTAAAATTAGCCAAAGCAGACCGATACAGCATCATTTGATCAGTCACTGTTTTTGCAATACATAGTTTAAAACCAGATTTCAAATATTTGTGAACATTGCAACTAGCACCTAGGGTTGAAATTAGTCAAAGCATACCCAAATAGCATCATTTGATAAATCATTATTTCCAAATATAGTTTCAAACCAAATATTCAACATTTGTTAACATTTTCTGCTACTTGCAACTACCCTGGTACATACATGGGTTTCTCATTTCATAGTTGAGTAGGTTAATCGAAAATTACATTTATTCATATTTGCAGTAAATGTTATATTGTATTCAGTATACTATTCATTTCGTTTGATAGCTTGTTTGTATTTTAAATGAAATAAAAATTTATTTGATATTATTATCATTATTATTGACTCAACAGATCTTCCTACGTTTACAGCTCTACTCTACCTTGCAACTCCAAACAAAACCAATATCGTAAAATACATCACTCTCGTTAATTTCCGTTACAACATACTGCGCAATAATCCGGACCGTTCAGCTAGGCACGGCACGGCCGGCAGGGACAGGACAGGACGTCACGGACATTTCACAAAATCAATACTCTACATCCATCTCTCCCTCCCTCCTACTCACAGCTCTTCCGACCTCTAAAAAGGGAAGGGAGATGTCGGAAGAGAAAGAAATATGAGAAAAGAAAGACAGTGAAAGAGGGGAGTGGAAGAAAGAAAGAGAGATAGAATGATAAAGAGAGAATGAGGAAGAGAGAAGAATTGGGATGATCGGAAAACTAGAGCACCCGTCATCACAAAATGGTAATAAAAAGATGCCAATGAAAAGGTGAGTGATAGAACTTTTTGTGTAGTAGAGAAGTTGATATTGTGATAATTATTTATATTGAATGAAAAAGACTAAGAAATTGTCAAAAACCACAGATTTATTGATACTTAGAAAGACCGGTAAAGAACTCAGAGATTCTCAGTTTATCAGAGATTGACAATGGTGTAATAACCAAAACCGGTCTAAGAAGATTGAAATAGGAGAAGGACAACAAGTGAACAAATGAAAGAGAAAGAAGTAACAATACGAATAAAATTTAATAGAAAGAACCATAGAAATAAGAGGATATGATAAGGATAGCAAGCTTGTAATGTAATGATTAATGTTATAATGAAACACTGATATTGTTACATGCTATTTGTACAGATTGTGTAAATAAAGAATTTGAATTTAATTTGAATTTGAAGAACAGCGAAAGTAGAACCTCCGGTGAGCGATAAGATATAATTATTATGTTTTGATAATTGAATAAAATGCAATTACTACCATTAATTGGAAGGAAATAATTTCAAAAGCCAGAATTTTCAGCTGACAATACATAGTATACTATACTACTATTGAAACTACAAATTTGGTTCCACGACGTTTTGTAAAGAACACGTTTCGCTTGGGAAGAAAGAATCATAGAAAGACGAATAAGAGTGACAGCAACAGAGTAAACATAATAGAATAACGGGGAGGGTAACAAGAAGAATAGCCCCCTAGTATGCTCAAAGTGAAATTCATTTCAACCAGTCAGCATTCGTCATTTACAATACCAACACTTTTTACATCCAACCTATAATGACAGGTTGTGTTGAATCTAACTGTTGACTGAAAAGGGTGACCAAGTCAGAATTATTGAAAAGGGAAGAAATGGATGCTATTCATGAGGAGAACTGACAATTTGAAGTGAACTTGTAAGCTGACTGAAAAGGGTGACGAAGTCAGAATTGTTGAAAGGGGAAAAATGGATGCTATTCATGAGGAGAGCTGACAATTTGAGATGAACCTGTAAGCTGACTGAAAAGGGTGGACTAGCCAGAATTGTTGAAAAGGGAAGAATGGATGCTATCAATGAGAAACACTGACAGATTAAAGTGAAAGCTGTAGTTAGTTTGACATCAGATTGTCAGCTTTCCTAATCAACAACACCATCGCTCCCCATGCAATTAATGCTGACAGTTTGCAGTGAACCTATCTGCTGACTGAAAATGGTGGACTAGTCAGAATTGTTACAACGGGAAGAATAAATTTTATCAATGAAAAGCCCTGACAGTTTAAACAGAACCTGACTAAGGGTGACCGAGTCAGCATTTGTTGGACGGGGCGCATTGATGCTATTCACGCATTGTGCTGACAGTTTGCAGTGAACACGCCCGACCGACCAGGGTGAACGACCGAGCCGGATGCTACAGGCGGCCATTCGGCACGGCACGGCTAGGCACGGCCAGGCCAGGCCGGGACGGCACATCCGCCATTTTGCTGCTCTGTTCAGTTCAGTCAGTGCGACGCTTGCCTCCGTGCATCATGGACATTCCTGCACTGATAGCACAGGTGCAAAACTTCCCCGAGCTGTACGATGCCAACCATCACGACTACTTCAACAACGCCCGCCGCGAGGTGGTCTGGGAACAAATCGGCGCTGCCATCAAACAACCTAGTAAGCCACATTCACTACAAACCATCAGCATCATTTACCTCCTAACCAACAACAACCCATTGGACAACACACAAAAATTGCCATCCCAACATTCTAGCTAGACATTACACAACATCACACAAAAAATCATCAATTAATAAATTATGACTAACAGACATTAGTGTAGCGATCAAACAACTTGGTAAGCCACATTTACTTCAAACTATCAGCTTCATATACCTCTTCACTTACAACAAGCCATTGGACAACACACAAAAATTGCCACTCCAACATTCTACCTAGACATTAGACAACAGCACTCATCAATTAATTATGACTAACCGTAGCCATCAAATTACCTAATAAGCCTCATTTATTAGGCCTAACAACCCCATAGACATTGGACAACACACAAAAATTGCCACTCCAATATTCTACCTACACATAAGACAACAGCACACAAATATTCATAAATTAATTATGACTAACAGATATTACTGTAGCCATCAAACAACTTGGTAAGCCACATTTACTTCAAACCATCAGTATCATTTACCTTCTCACCTACAGCAACCCATTGGACAATACACAAAAATTGCCACTCCAATATTCTACCTACACATAAGTCAACAGCACACAAATATTCATAAATTAATTATGACTAACAGACATTACTGTAGCGATCAAACAACTTGGTAAGCCACATTTACTTCAAACTAACAGCTTCATTTACCTCTTCACTTACAACAACCCATTGGACAACACACAAAAATTGCCACTCAACACTCTACCTAGACATTAGACAACAGCAAACAAATATTCATAAATTAATTATGACTAACAGATATTACTGTATAGCCATCAAACAACTTGGTAAGCCACATTTACTTCAAACTAACAGCTTCATTTACCTCTTCACTTACAACAACCCATTGGACAACACACAAAAATTGCCACTCCAACACTCTACCTAGACATTAGAAACAGCAAACAAATATTCATAAATTAATTATTATGACTAACAGATATTACTGTATAGCCATCAAACAACTTGGTAAGCCACATTTACTTCAAACTAACAGCTTCATTTACCTCTTCACTTACAACAACCCATTGGACAACACACAAAAATTGCCACTCCAACACTCTACCTAGACATTAGACAACAGCAAACAAATATTCATAAATTAATTATGACTAACAGATATTACTGTATAGCCATCACACAACTTGGTAAGACACATTTACTTCAAACTATCAGCTTCATTTACCTCTTCACCTACAACAACCCAATAGACATTGAACAACACAAAAAAAGCACAAAAAATTATCACTCCAACATTCTACCTAGACATCACACAACCGACCAAAACAGCACACACAAAAATTCATCAATTATGACTAACAGGCATTAAAGTGGAGTAAAGTGAGATCTACTTTAAACTGTCATAGTAGTGGTAGAGTAGAGTGAGAAGCGGTGGTGGGGGAAGGGAAGTGGTAGAGTACGATTATCCCACGATGCTATCCCACACTACTCTACTATAAACTAATACTCTACCATCAGCGTTTTCATTGGGAGAGTTAGTACATGCCCAGGGAACTCTACCACTAAGGGCCGTTTGAAAGCTTAAACTGAATTCAATCAGCTGGTGGCTTAAACTCAAAATGTAACAAATTATAACATTTTATTCTGATTTTAGTTTCAGATTAAAGATTTGTGTTGAAATTGAAGTGAACATAACCTACATAATATTTGGACGATTTGTGACAAAATCAGGAAATTGGAGAAGTTTTGGGCAATAGCCTGTTTTTTTCTTTTCCGACTATTGTATTGTTCGCTCTATCTAATAAATAAATAAATAACGAGACTTGATATGGATTTAATCCAGTTTAAAATGAAATTTAGTTTAAACTGTCACTGTTTAAACGACCCTAACTCTACTAATGAAAACCAGGCTTTAGTATGCCATTTTGTAAGCAAATATTATGACTCTAGGTTATGTTTTGATTAGGATTTGATAGTTGCAGTGGAAATTATGCAGAAATAGGTTCACACCCTTCTAATACAGAATATTATAAGGTAGACTACTTTTTGCCGGCCGGCTTGAAAAAGTAGAGTTTGAGTAGGGTTTGCTTTTGGTTGAAAAGTGACGGTTGATGCGCAGTTGCCAAGTTGAGCGGCAACACTGCGTTCCCCTACTGTTATCAGTACCTGAGCAATTTGTTTGTCTCTTTGTCTAGCACACTACGCTACATAGCTACTGCTAGCATAACTTATCACACTCATTCCTAGTTCAATACTTATATAACTTAGTTTTAAACTTATTAATTATTATTATTAGATTCGAATGCAAGCAGACACCTGATTACTAGGTACTCATTAACATAAGGAATACTTCAATTAGACTGGTTACATTTCTAGTCAAAGATGAAAATATGCAAAAAATGTACTGCATTCATGCTATCTTCATTCTCTATTCATGTAAAATCCGGTATCAATATTTTATCGCGAATGAAATGAAGCCATAAACTTCTTTCTGGACTTGTATGTGAATCAAAATTCGAGAGAGGAACAGTTTTGGGCAGTACCTGTTGGCCTCCCCAAATTATTTAAATTAATAATTGTGCATCTCGAATGAATAAATGAATATTATGAATTGGGCTAAACACACTCTTGTATGTGTCGGGGAAATTACCAGCTCTATATTGATATTACATCTATTACAAGCACATATAATATACAATTTCCCCAACCATTTTAATTAATAATTGTGTATCTTAAATGAATTATGAATTGAGCTAAACACACTCTTGTATGTATCGGGAAAATTCACAACTCTATATTACATCTATATACACAGTGTAGTATACCCCAACACAAATAATCTATAGTGGGGTGTATTTATTCATTGGATTATCTTGAAATGAAACTTCATTTCAATTCAATTTAATTTCAATTTCAGTTATTGCCAATTAGAATATTCAAAACATATTACAAACTCTTTATAATATGAAATATCATTAAAAATATAATTGAATAAACATAATATACTCATACATATACTTGAATAAAATTGTATTAATCATTGTTTAAATTCTATCAATTATTATAGTATTCTAATTTGTATTATAATTGTTTTTGATGAATAAACTTTGATTTGATTGATTGATTGATCTATTACAAGCACAAATAATATATTATTATTTACTGTCTCTCTCTCTCTCACTCTCTCTCTCTCTCTCTCGCCAGTAAATATTGTAACATACATGAATAAGGAAATCTAATCTCTCTCTCTCTCTCTCTCTCTCTCTCTCTCTCTCTCCATAAATATTGTAACATATAGAATAAGGAAATCTAATCTCGTCTCCTCTACTCTCTCTCATCCTCTCTCTCTCTCTCTCTCATCTCTTCTCCTCTCTCCCTCTTCTCTCTCTCTCTCTCTCTCTCTGTACTGTAGTTCAATGTGTGTACATCTTCTTGTAATGTCAATCCAGTTTTGATGACAGACACCTTGATTTGTTTAATTGTACGATTTCAGGCACCGACTGCAAAGAACGCTGGGCCAAGGTACGCGACAACCACCGCAAGGCGTTGAAGCGACGCCGCAGCCGATGCCGCATGCCGGGCGCAACCAACTCCAAACCACCGCGCTACTTCCAGGAGCTAGCCTTCCTGGCCAGCCACCTGCTGGACGACACCCCTCCCGCACCCGCGTCCGGGTCGGACGACTCCGAAGACAAGCAGCACGACATCGAGGCCGCAATGGAGATCATCAACGGCAACGACAACGACGAGACTCAGTCACGCAGCGACACCAACATTCCCACCTTCAACCTGTGGGATTTGGCGTTGTCCCAGACTGACGCTCCCCCAGCCAAACGCACCCGGCTTGAGCTACGCGACGAGGTCGTCACCAACGTTCTGGAGGACTACCTAGCCAGGAAGAGTAGTGACGTACCAACCGAGGACTCACTGACGACGTTTTTTGTGTCGATGGCCAAAACTGTACATACTTTTCCGATAGCTGATCAGATCGAGATGAAGCGTAAGGTCTTCCAGCTGATTTCCGATAGGGAAATGGAGGTAGCTTTGAGAAGAGGCAAAGATACTAAAAAGCCCAAGCGAGAGGAAAACATTGGACAGTGAATGTGGATAGTGAGAGAGTGAGACAAATGACTGATAGTGAAAAGCAGTATTCCAATAGGGAGATAGGACAGCTTTGAGAAGTACAGTAGCAAAGATACTGAAACATCTAAGGGAGAAGAAGCATTAGACAGTGCTGAATATTGTATGTGGCTAGTGAAAACCTTTTTTTAAAATATAATGACTTGAATAGTGGGTGAAAATGATCTGGAGCGAATGTATGATCAATTAACTCAAATTTCAAATAGACTTGAAAGTGGTACAATAAATTTTCAATACTGGGGTAACCGAACAAAGAGCAAACATGTTCAAATGAAAAATAGATAAATCTAGTACAGGAGATAATACCTATATCAACTGATTGTTAGTTATTATCAATGGATGAATAGATCTGAAATAGTGAACAGTAGTCTGGAATGAATGAAAAATGTGTAATGTGTTTAATCTATATCTGTATCGTGTTAGTATATTTTTCTCGTATCTGTACTGTAGTAAACTTAGGCGTATTTTTGTATTACTTGATGATTACTAGTAATAACTGTTACAAATGATTACCAACTAACGTTACTGCTATACCACTTTTAATTTTCGATGAAAATATACCACGTCGTGTTTAGAAGGACAATACTTTATGCATAGTTGAAGTTAACCTAATGTTATTTCCACTTTTAGAACGTAGACCAATTTCAATAAATTTATGTATGAATGAACATGTAATTTATTCAGTTTTTTTAACACAATCTCCTCAATAGACATGATCCAGAAGCAGAAACATTTACTCTTTAGGACATTCCAATATAGATGTTCACAAGTAAAATAATATATAAATCTCAGTTCCCTTTAAATTATTTTGTCTGAACATTTTGGACATTAAAGCCGTTTACAAGTCATTTTTTGACATGTTCTGACAAAATAATTTAATAGGGTACTGAAATTTATATTTTTATTTATATTAAAAGTAGCCCTAAAGAAAAAAGACAATGTTCGCAAAGGCATATTGTAGTGTTGAATTTAACCCTCATTTAAAATCCAGCCTATCGAATAGTAAATTTATTTTTTTAAATTATATTTCTATATTTTTAAAAGACGATCTGATAACGTTAAATAGTGCTCTAAAAGTATAGCACTATATGCTTTGTCGAATGATAGACAAGGATAGTGTAATGGGGTATTTAAAATTGGAATATATTGGGGTTATATTATGTATGGTATTGTGATGGTATTATAAGGTTGTGAGAACAACCCTAGACATTATGGTAACATTTATAATAGGGGAATCGCTTGGCTTGCGAGAGGTTAATTGATCTAACTCTATAACTCATGAGAAAGGAACTATATTTTAAAATAATAAACAAAACAGTTATATTTTGGAGAACTAAGTAATCGATTTAATCAAATTGTAACTCAAAATTAAACTGGAACTTAAATAAAAATAATATTGAGAAAACCTTTTAAACAAACAATAGAATAATTACAGGATTTGCCTTCAATAAAAAAAGATAATATATAATAATAAAAGTGATAATATAGCTCACTGAACTCACTGACCAGGAAAATGGTTGTCTCGGAAAAGAAGGGTAGAGCCGGGCCCGATTATCTGCAGTAGATAGCTCCAGGTCCCGTCCTCGTAACCGACTGACTAGAGCCTCTCATTTTTTCCATAATTTTACTTGTCATGATTTTCACCGTCGTCAACAATTATCTATTCATTGTGAAAATTCATGACAAATAATAAAAATTATGTAGTTCTATTACATCCCCGGGTCCCCCTAAACTTCGGCCCGAAGTTATCGAAAAAACGGCATCTCTCTAAGTTAATTTTTACACATTTCAATATATTTCAAAAATTAAAGTCAAAATTACCGCAAGCTAAAATTATTATTATTATTCACAATATTATTCTAATTGGATATTTATATGTAACATAACTTTCAATGAATACCTTAAATCTATGTGAGTGCCAATTCATAAGCTAAATGCAAGTGATATAAATTACATTATAGTGAACTAATTCATAAAAAATCAAACTTAGCCTAACACATCAATCAACTTCAAATCAACAATTCAATATACATTCATATCTGAATAGAATGAATGGAAAAAATTTCAATTATATTGATGAATAAAATTAAACCTACAAAATCTACGAAAGTAATAAATTGAATCATATGCAAAAATTAAACATCAAGTCCGAATAGTATTCGAGTATATATTATATTCGGGTTATATTATGTATGGTATTGTGATGGTATTATAAGGTTGTGAGAACAACCCTAGACATTATGGTAACAATTTATAATAGGGGAATCGCTGGCTTGCGAGAGGTTAAATTGATCTAACTCTATAACTCATGAGAAAGGAACTATATTTTAAAATAATAAACAAAACATTTTATATTTTGAGAACTAAGTAATCGATTTAATCAAATTGTACTCAAAATTAAACTGGAAACTTAAATAAAAATAATATTGAGAAAACCTTTTAAACAAACATAGAATAATTACAGGATTTGCCTTCAATAAAAAAAGATGAATAATATATAATAATAAAATTGATAATATTAGCTCACTGAACTCACTGAACCAGGAAAATGGTGTCTCGGAAAAGAAGGGTAGAGCCGGGCCCGATTATCTGCAGTAGATAGCTCCAGGTCCCGTCCTCGTAACCGACTGCCAGAGCCTCTCATTTTTTCCATAATTTTACTTGTCATGAATTTTCACCGTCGTCAGCAATTTATCTATTCATTGTGAAAATTCATGACAAATAATAAAAATTATGTAGTTCTATTACAATAGCAACACCAATGTTAATCAAATACTGCCATTATAACGTGGGACCTCACTATGGAACACGTACAACCACAACATGATACAGTATCAACACAATATGATACAGTATCACCACACATGATACAGTATCATCTTTACTTGATAAACAACACTATGACTGGTTACATTCGCTATCTGCTTTGTCGAATTATAGACAAGGATAGCAACACCAATGTTAATCAAATACTGCCATTATAACGTGAACCTCACTACAGAACAAGAACAACAATATTATACAGTATCAACACAATATGATACAGTATCACCACACATGATACAGTATCAAATCAATATGATACAGTAACCTTACACATGATACAGTCTCAAATTAATATGATACAGTATCATCTTTACTTGATACACAACACTATGACTTGTTACATTCGCTATCTGCTTTGTCGAATTATAGACAAGGATAGCAACACCAATGTTAATCAAATACTGCCATTATAACGTGGACCTCACTATAATAGACAAGACACTTCCCATTTCCTAACCTCGAAATCAGACTTCTTCAATAAATATTGTAATGTTGACTTAGAGATGCTTAATTCAATATGGCGGCTGTCACGAGAGCACGACATAGCTTTACGGTAAACTATCTCTAAATTTATTATATCTACTAGCCGTCAGGCTCGCTTCGCTCGCCATATCCGTCTAGCCAGGGGGCTCCGCCCCCTGGACCCCCGACTGGATCGTCCAAGAATGGGATCAGCAGGCTCGCTTCGCTCGCCTGCATTTTTTCATTTTTATCATATTATAATAGGACAATCCAGTCGGGGGTCCAGACTAGACGTCTGGCTAAACAGATATGGCGAGCGAAGCGAGCCTGACGGCTAGTAGATATAATATTCCCAGGATTGAAGTAGCAGTGCCCAATCAATTTTTCCGCGATAAATTCATTTAAATCTTCAACTTGGTGCCAACCTAACAAAATCAACTCAACTTAATGCCAACCTGACAAAATTATTGATTTAGTTGCCAGTTAACAACTGTTTCGAAGCGGTACTCTATCTAGATTATAGTTCTATAGTAACATATGATATGGAAATTTCAATTCTAATTAAGAGATTGGGAGAAGAAGAATATACATGCTAAAAGACGAACTTTAAACCCTTAAAAACAACCCTTAGAGTTGAAATATTGCCAAAAGATTTCTTAGTGCGCCTCTAAAGGGCCAACTGAACATACCTACCAAATTTGAACATTTTTGGTCCGGTAGATTTTTAGTTATGCCAGTGAGTGAGTGAGTGAGTGAGTGAGTGAGTACCATTTCGCTTTTATATATATAGATACAGAGTGACTAGATAAATTTCTCCAGAGAGTGAAGTGAGGATGGACTTGTAGTTTGAAGCTTTATTACCATTCTCAACTGTCAGTGTTCCTTATGAATAAAACCAATACTTCTCCATTCATCCAATACTGACACCGAAATTGTTGAACGTTCACCTCTTGCTGAGAACTTTAAACTGTCAGGTTTCATCATAAATATAAACCAATGTTTCCTATTCAATTAATGCTGACAGAATGTAGTTAATCTAACCACACTACTTGCCAGTCAGCTCACGAACTTGTTGTAAAACTGAGACGCTAATTAAAAGATGGATCACCGCATTATCCCATGACCTTTCTCATTCATTTCTTTCTCCATACTTTCTTTCTTTTTTCGTATGTGGGCGGTTGTCCTTTTGATGCCTGTTCGTAGGTGAAACAAAGTTGAGTTGGTTATCTCTACTCTCTCTTCTGATGTTTTTTATAGATAAAATGTGGTGAATGAATAGTTTTTTATTCCACCCACAACCAAGGCCTACCATAAACTTTCAACACTATTTTCTACGATTCTTTTTAATAGAAAATCTACATTTTTATTCTTCATTTCCAATGACATTTACATTTTATTCTACATTTCTAAAATTCTATTTTTTCACTGTAGTCTCTGGTTCTTTGTAGTCCCTCTTTCTTTGTTTATTCGCTTCAATTCTCTTCTCTTCTTCCCAGTACCTTTTCATTCTGTCAGATCTTTCTTTTATCAATTCATCTGAACAAACCTGTTGCCTTCTTTTAATTGTTTTTATTGATAAGATCCTCTTTCTGTCAGTGATGGTTTCCTCATAGTTGTTGTGCGATTTTTGACATCGTCAATAGTTAAATTTAGTTCCGATGTGTTATTTTTTTATTTCCACAAGCCAAGGAATTGTGGCTCTGTCTGTTTTCGCACTCATGAATTTTCCAATAAGTCTTCTTTTAACAATAGATCGATGATTGCGATCTTAGAACTACCTTGTAGTTCTAATTCTATTTTTATTAAATAGCTTATATTACTTTCCTTGCCCTATTACCATAGGTAAGGAAAGTATTGCTTTCCGAAAAAATTAAGGTACCCCAATTTCCAAATTTCTATACGTATCAAGGTGTAACGGAATGCCTTGAAATTTGGAACTCAAGGTCCTTACACTTTAAGGATCCGACAGAACAATTTCAATCAAATGCAATTCAAGATGGCGGCTAAAATGGCGAAAATGTTTTTTGTGATTTTTTCGAAAACGACTTCAACAATTTTGATCAAATTCATACCTAAAATAGTCATTGATGAGCTCTATCCACTGCCACAAGTCTCATATCTGTAAAATTTCCAGGAGCGCCACCCCATCAATGCAAAGTTTGATTTTAGATTTCCAATTACCAGGCTTCAGATACAATTCAAACAAAAAATTTCAAATGGAAAAGATTGAGCATGAAAATCTCTACAATTAAAACATTTATTCAGTTTATCAGAGATTGACAATGGTGAGTAAATGTTCAGTAACATTTTCACCTAAAATTGAAAATAAGCTCTAAATTCTAGAGAATGTGATTATTCAATTGCAAATTATTGTTGATTCTATTAAATCATTCACTATGAAGAGATAGCGACCTCGTGTGTTTCCAGCGTTATTGCCCTTCACCAGCTGGCTCAAATCTTTGAATAGTAGACTTGAGTTGCGCGTGAACACTAGCGTCAGGTGATCAATTTCATAACGGCAAGGAAATTTGTGTGAGTGCGCCACACCAGATTTTTTTCTAGAAAATCTACACTATTTTCTAGTAGAGAACACTATCTTCTCCTATTTCAATGAAAAACTATTGTATAATTTTTCATTTCTAAAAATGTCAGCATTTCACGTGATAAACACCATTGCTTCCCATTGCTAACCCTTCCAAGAGAATCAAGAGTTTTTTACAAAACTTCATTTTTAAAGGAGAGAAATACTCTCATTGGAAGGTTGACTATTTAAGGCCAGCTCTAATCACAAAAATTAGTGTAAATTGATTATTTGAAAAGAATGGCAAGGCTGAGAATCAGCAACCTGTTCTCCTATCTTTCTCCGCTGCCATTACAACGATAACCTAACTATATTGCAACAAATTTCAAATCCCCAATTATTCATAGTCCAACTTTCTCCATTCCCAACCTGATTATACGCTAATTAATATCAATTAGACTAATTTTGCTTTCACTACACAATAGCCAACACACAGAACCACTGCAATTTCAACAAATGGAAAAAATGCACACAAACAAAGAAAGTCTCTTACTGGATAATCGACTGCACTTTTTTCAAATAGCAAATCTACCAATCACAGTGTTGTTCTTTGTCATTTGCCATTGTTAAATGCCAACAATTTGAATTTCCCGCTCGCTCCCGCAATCCCCGCCCACCTAATAAAGCACTGTCATTGTTACCAACATTCCAAAGAGTAGCTATATATATCTACTCTATACAATAGTGAGATTCCTTGAAACTTCCAGTCTCGGTTGAAAAAAGTATAACACAAATGTTAGGTATTTATACTATTTATTAGGAGGACGGACAGTTTGGATTAAATCTCACTACACTGAAGCATGGACTAAGGCTGGTCACACACCGATTAGTCAAGACAAGACTAGTCACGTTTAGTCACAATACTTCACATACTTGCTTATGGAGTCACGTCAAATTGCAATGACTAATCAGTGTGTGTTGCATCATAAGCATCAATGTGAATTATTGTGACTAAACGTGACTAGTCTTGTCTTGACTAATCATTGTTGATTCTATTAAATCATTCACTATGAAGAGATAGCAGACCTCGTGTGTTTCCAGCGTTATTGCCCTGTCACCAGCTGGCTCAAATCTTTGAATAGTAGACTTGAGTTGCGCGTGAACACTAGCGTCAGGTGATCAATTTTCATAACGGCAAGGAAATTTGTGTGAGTGCGCCACACCAGATTTTTTTCTAGAAAATCTACACTATTTTCTAGTAGAGAACACTATCTTCTCCTATTTCAATAAAAAATCTATTGTATAATTTTAAATTAAAAATTTCAGCATTTCACGTGATAAACTCCATTGCTTCCCATTGCTAACCCTTCCATGAGAATCTTACAAAACTTCATTTTTAAAGGAGAGAAATACTCTCGGTTCCTCCATTGGAAGGTTGACTATTTAAGGCCAGCTCTAATCACAAAAATAGTGTAAATTGATTATTTGAAAAGAATGGCAAGGCTGAGAATCAGCAACCTGTTCTCCTATCTTTCTCCGCTGCCATTACAACGATAACCTAACTATATTGCAACAAATTTCAAATCCCCAATTCATAGTCCAACTTTCTCTATTCCCAACCTGCTTATACGCTAATTAATATCAATTAGACTAATTTTGCTTTCACTACACAATAGCCAACACACAGAACCACTGCAATTCCAACAAATGGAAAAAATGCACACAAACAAAGAAAGTCTCTTACTGGATAATCGACTGCACTTTTTTCAAATAGCAAATCTACCAATCACAGTGTTGTTCTTTGTCATTTGCCATTGTTAAATGCCAACAATTTGAATTTCCCGCTCACTCCCGCAAGCCCCGCCCACCTAATAAAGCACTGTCATTGTTACCAACATTCCAAAGAGTAGCTATATATATCTACTCTATACAATAGTGAGATTCCTTGAAACTTCCAGTCTCGGTTGAAAAAAGTATAACACAAATGTTAGGTATTTATACTATTTATTAGGAGGACGGACAGTTTGGATTAAATCTCACTACACTGAAGCATGGACTAAGGCTGGTCACACACCGATTAGTCAAGACAAGACTAGTCACGTTTAGTCACAATACTTCACATACTTGCTTATGGAGTCACGTCAAATTGCAATGACTAATCAGTGTGTGTTGCATCATAAGCATCAATGTGAATTATTGTGACTAAACGTGACTAGTCTTGTCTTGACTAATCATTGTGTGACTAGCCTAAGGCCAGACACACACCAGTTAGTCAAGACAAGACATGATCAGACACGTTCAGTCACAATACTTCACATAGTTGCTTATGAAGACATGTCTAATTGGAATGACTAATCAGTGTGTGTTGCGTCATGAAAACTATGTGAAGTATTGTGTCTGATCATGTCTTGTCTTGTCTTGACTAACTGGTGTGTGTCTAGCATTAGGCTAGTCAGACACCGATTAGTCAAAACAAGACTAATCACGATTAGTCACAATACTTCATATTGATGCTTATGACGCAACACTCACTGATTAGTCATTGCAATTAGATATGACTCCATAAGCAACTACGTATTGTGACTAAACGTGACTAGTCTTGTCTTGACTAATCGGTGTGTGACCAGCCTCAGGCTAGACACACACAAGTTAGTCAAGACAAGACAAGACATGATCAGACACAATACTTCCCATAGTTGCTTATGACGCAACACACACTGATCAGTCATTCCAATTAGACATGTCTTCATAAGCAACTATGCAGAGCATTGAGACTGAACGTGTCTGATCATGTCTTGTCTTGACTAACTGATGTGTGCCTACCCTTAGGCTGGTCACACACCGATTAGTCAAGACAAGACTAATCACGTTTAGTCACAAAACTTCACATTGCTGCTTATGACGCAACACACACTGATTAGTCATTGCAATTAGACATGACTCCATAAGCAACTATGTAAAGTATTGTGACTAAACGTGACTAGTCTTGTCTTGACTAATAGATGTGTGACCAGTCTAAGGCTAGACACAGACCAGTTAGTCAAGACAAGACAAGACATGATCAGACACAATACTCACTACTCCAAAGTGAAAAGTGTAAATTTAAAGTATTGTGCTGACTATAACCTTAGTGTCCGGTTTCCCATTAGGGAACTTTGGACTATATACGGCGAGGTGGAACTACCCTTGGGTATCCCCACCATTCAAAGCCATACGTTAATAATAATAATTGTGACTAAACGTGACTAGTCTTGTCTTGACCAATCGGTGTGTGACAAGCCTTAGTAAACATTATATCTGTGACTGCAGTTGATTTAATTAGAAAATTACATACAGTAGAACCTCGCACAAAAGCCGGTTAAATTTGAACCGCGATTAATTTCACGATCAAAATTTAATCAGCTTCTGTGCAAACTTGCTTTACTGTATCTGTATATTTGAATGGTAAGCAGTAGAGTTACTTGTTAGGGATGTTGACAGTGGAGAGTGATCTCTAACGATCCCATGCACCGGAAATCAAAAGTTTTTTTTCATTTGAGAACTAAAGTAAGTACAGTTAGTTACTCAGTGTCCCGGATGAGAGATGAGCTGTGAATGAAGAATACAAGGCTACACAATTTCTACCACAGAATCTCAGCGGGAACAAATCAAGGATGAAGGAGGAGGAGGAGGATGAGAAACAGGAGGAGGATAAGGATGAGGATGAGGAGGAGAAGGTTAAGAAAGAGGAAGGGGAGGAGGAGGATGAGGAGGAGGAAGAACGAGAATGAGAACAAAATTTGAGTGGGGAGCTGTAATGTCCGTTTTGAGACGTGTTTCGAGACATCACGGTACGAGACTAATGGTCTTCATGAACATTCTTTTTGTCATGCAAACGGTTATTATGATATAAGAGAAGAAATTTATTCAAAAAGTGTACTATGAATGTGAGATAAGAAAGAAAGACTAATAATAGTAGAGTGAAAGAAGGGGAGGAAATGCAATAAGCTGCTAAAGAGGAGAGTAGATAGGGAATACAGTACATTAGAGAAAAGATAACATGAGAAGAGATCTCATGGTGTAGGGTGTTTATGTTCCAAATTTCACAGTTAACTCAAGCCGATAGTCCTACTATAACTATAGTAATAACTATATTTAGTAAGGAATCATTTTGAAAACTTCGAATAGTGTTATATT
Source organism: Nilaparvata lugens (assembly GCF_014356525.2). Classification (NCBI taxonomy): domain Eukaryota; kingdom Metazoa; phylum Arthropoda; class Insecta; order Hemiptera; family Delphacidae; genus Nilaparvata; species Nilaparvata lugens. The sequence goes on along the minus strand of NC_052510.1, from coordinate 5,733,384 downwards.
ATTGAAAATGTATAAAAATATTATGTTATGTTTCAGAATTAATGGATAAACTCCTCTGGAGGTGTTGTCCAACATCCAGAGAAATTATTATCATTATGATAGTTATTTTTCGTGAAGCAATGTGACGCTGGTAGTCTATTATATTGTACCGTTCATATACACTACCCTGCCAAATCAGTAATAATAGACAGTAGTCGGCTTGAGTTAACAGAAATCGGCTTGAAATTTGTTCATAAACGACCTCTAGCATGGGATATCTTCTTATCCTATCATTCCTCTATGACTATGCTAAAAAGGAAGAAAACTTACGAAAAGGTAGTATGTGAAACGTAGCAAGAGAACAGACGAAGACGCATTCATTCATTGATTGATTCTTAATCACAAATTCAAAGTATTGTCAGGTTTAGCAAGACCCATTGCATACAAACACTACATTTTTATAAGAACAAATGGAAAAGAAGCTTATACAGAACAGAGAATTTATTCATTCCACAGAGGAGTTTGATGGAAGAAGGGCCCATGTGCAAAAACCATGTTTTGAGAAAAACGCTGTCAAAGATGAACCTATTCACGCTCAAACGCTTGACACTGACTTCTTAAAATCGTTGCATCGTTCAGAAAAAAACATAGAGATATGAAAATTTGCAGACATATAGAAAAAATGGCGGCGAATCCATTAAGCAATTTGACGGAAAAAGCGCTTGAAGTTCTAAGTGCCCTTCCTCCATCAAACTTGTAACATCAAATTAATGATTGGGGGAGAATCAACAGGATAAAACCAAAACTGTTTTTTCGATGTAAATAGTCTAAATGAGGTTATCAATGAATCAGCTTTATTCCAACCAACACAATACAAAATACATAAAGAAATCAAAACACAAAAAATCACAATCAAAAATGAATTTCCAATGAAATACAAAAACAGGCTCCATGGCGGTGTGTGCTGAAAAGAAAGAAAGGAGGAAAAATACCTAGCCAACTATGGTTTCCCATGTAATAGGCAGGTAGAGGGTATGAAAGTAAGGGAAGAAGGGTGTATAGGAGAAGAAAAAGGGAAGTATTGGAGGAGAAAGTAAAAAGGAAAGAGAAAAAATTTGTAAGCGAGTCCACTTTCAACAAATGTATCTAAAAGAATTGGCCTTGTGAACAGTGGTTTGAGCAGAAATCTAGAGATTTATACGTCGATATGAAAGAAAAAGTTACTGTATGTCCAGGTTATAATAGTATATTTCGCACCTAGGGCCGAAAATGAGACTTTTCCGGCTCGAAATCGGTTTTCGAGTTCGAGGCCGTAGGCCGAGGACTAGAAAAGATTGAGAGCCGGAAAAACATTTTTGCCCATGGTGAGAACGTTATTTTTCGCCACACAGAAAAATAAACAATATATACGAGAATAATTGTTTATTAGGCACTTCCGAAAGCAAAACAGGAAGGTCATAGCTCTAGCAAATCTGAGGTAATCTGAATATCAGGAAATTGTCCAAGTATTTTAATTTTTTATTCTGATTTGTCTAAATAACCTAAAAGATTATGTTCAATTATGTAAGAGGTTGAGTTTATACTTTTTATTCTTCCAAATGACAATAAGATGATATTATTATAAATGTTTTGATTCTTGAATAATAAACACAATGAAAAGTTTTTTGATCAGCTGTTTTAGCACACTTGAAATTTGGCCAATCTGAATGTCAACGTCAACAATGCTTGTTGTCGTTGACTTCGGAAGTTTAGGTTAGAAGTTCTATCCTACTCTGAAAATCGAATTTGAATAGTTTATAATATATATCTTATCTGTATTTTATTCATCCAAATAAAATGATAGTATCTTATTGCAGAATACTTATTCAATTCTAGAAGCATAAACTGATTCCGTTTCATAAACCATTTTGTAAACACGTTCACATCAAATCAGAATCAGCTGACTTCAAGGTTATTTTACAGCCCTAGGGCCGTAAAACTTTTACCGGCCTGGTCAGAAAACAATCATTTTCGGCCTCCATATGACGCACGAAAACCAGCTCATTACATCCAAGTGGGGCGAAAAAGCACTTACGATGTTCACAAAAATTTAGAGTCCAAATATACTAAAAATGTTGTATCTGGGTTAATCTAGGGCAGAAGGAAGAAAGAATGATAAGATAGATGGATCGATAAATAGGCTGACTTTATTTCAACCTGGAGAGCGAAGTTAGGGCGCAGCCGGCCCTCTCTCCCACTTATCCCTTCTATACAATTCTAATGCATTTATATCACAACAACATAAGGAAAGAAGAGGAAGGAGACAAGGAAACAAATAGAAGACAAGAAAATGATGATGACAACGTTGATAATGTGATAATTCACGAGAATAATGCATTTTTGAAAAACGTGACTGCGTTGACTGTTTTTCTAGGGAAAGCTTCATGAAACGTGAAAGCCCTCTTCAGTCATCAGTCATGTTCGCTTTGGAAACTATTATATTTATTATTCTTCTTGAACTAAACTTACTTCTCTGGTCCGGGGCAGTACAAAGCACTTCTTACTTCTTAATTCAGTTCATGACAAGAGGTGGGCGGTGGAAATCTCAACAACAATGAGAAAGAGAGAGAGAGAAGAGAGAGAGAGAGAGAGTGAGAGAAATGAATGTGAAGAGGAGGGGGAGGAGGAAGAGGATAAGAAGGAGCGGAGAAGATGGTTATGAAGAAGAAGAAAAAAGAAGTAGAAGATGAAGAAGGAAAAGAAGTAGTAGTAGTAGAAGATGAAGAAAAAGAAGAAGAAGAGAGAGAGAGAGAGAGAGAGTGAGAGAGAGAGAGAGTGAGAGAAATGAATGTGAAGAGGAGGGGGAGGAGGAAGAGGAGGTGGATAAGAAGGAGCGGAGAGGATGGTTATGAAGAAGAAGAAGAAAAAAGAAGTAGAAGATGAAGAAGGAAAGAAGAAGTAGTAGTAGAAGATGAAGAAAAAGAAGAAGAAGAAGAGAGAGAGAGAGAGAGAGAGAAGAGAAATGTAAGTGAAAAGAAGGGTGAGGAGAAGAAGAAGAAGAAGAAGAAGAAGAAGAAGAAGAAGAAGAAAAAAAGAAAAAGTAGTAGTAGAAGATAAAGAAAAAGAAGAGAGATAGAGAGATAGATAGATAGATAGATAGAAGATAGAGAGAGAGGAGAGAGAGAGAGAGAGAGAGAGAGAGAGAGAGAGAGAGGAGAGAGAGAGAGAGACTGAGAAGAAGAAATGAATGTGAAGAGAAGGGTGAGGAGGAGGAGGAGAATGAGGAGTATAAGAAGCGGAGAAGATGATGATGAAGAAAAAGAAGAAGCAAATAAGAAGATTGAGAAGTGAGAGACACTTAGTAAATGGTGGAGAGTAACATCTCAAACAACTATTCAACTCCCAACCATCTTCAGAGAATAATTTACATATTCAAAATTGAACAATTATCTCAACTTGAAAGACAACAGGAACTAACTACTTGAAAGTAAAACAAACAAGCAATAGTTATTTATAGTGGGATCTACTTTAAACTGTTAGCATTGGTTGAATCAATGGGAGGCTTCCATGTTATTTTTATGACTAGCAGGTAACCCGTGGTCCGCAAGGGTCTACTCACAAACTTGACAAACTGAAAACTTGAAGTAATGGAATCCTGAAGAATTGATGTAATCATCCTCGGTAAATTAAGAATGTATATTCAGAAATTTCAAGTTAATCAGTTGAGTAGTTCAGACGTGATGATGCGTCATTCGTGAATTTCTCATCCCATACCTGTATAAGTTAGTTCTTTCCTTTATTATATTATATAGATTATAGATGAATGCTGATACAGTGAACCACATTCTAGAGAGATGACCACATTAGAACATCAGTGAAGAAAGATAAGAGAACAGCGTTGCCGATTCTCTGCCTTGTCACTGCATTCTATAGAAGATAGCTGAGACCGGTGAATCTGATGTAATATTAACTGTTCATTCTTGTTTAAAACAATCAATATATTATTTTTCAAAAGCATTATATGTGCCAATGACTAAGTAATATATTTTCATAATTGAGATTGAATATTTAGTTTTAATTTATTATATACTAGCCGTCAGGCTCGCTTCGCTCGCCATATCCGTCTAGCCAGGGGGCTCCGCCCCCTGGACCCCGGCTGGATCATCCAAGAATGAGATTAGCAGGCTCGCTTCGCTCGCCTGCATTTTTATCATGTTAGGACAATCCAGTCGGGGGTCCAGACTAAACGTCTGGCTAAACGGATATGGCGAGCGAAGCGAGCCTGACGGCTAGTAATATAATATTCCGAGGATTGAAGTAGCAGTGCCCAATCAATTTTTCCGCGATAAATGCATTTAAATCTTCAACTTGGTGCCAACCTAACAAGTCAACTCAATGCCAACCTGGCAAAATTATCAATTTAGTTGCATGTTAACAACTGTTTCGAAGAGGTAGGCTACTCTATCTAGATTATAGTCCTATAGTATCATATGATATGGAAATTTCAATTATAATTAAGAGATTGGGAGAAGAAGAATATACATGCTAAAAGACGAACTTTAAACCCTTAAAAACAACCCTTAGAGTTAAAATATTGCCAGAATATTCTTAGTGCGCCTCTAAAGGGCCAACTGAACATACCTACCAAATTTGAACGTTTTTGGTCCGGCAGATTTTTAGTTATGCGAGTGAGTGAGTGAGTGGGTGAGTCAGTCAGTCAGTGAGTGAGTGCCATTTCACTTTTATATATATAGATCTAAATTGTTAATAAACTATCTTGCATTCCGAAGCAAGACAAGGATAGTGTTGTCAGCTGTATGGAATGATAAAGAAGGATAAGCAACACCATTTCCGATGAAATACTGCTATTATAACGTGGACCTCACTATAGTAATAGACTGAAAACTACCCACCAAATAATTTCAAGAATTTCTTGTTTGAAAGTGAATGACAGAGTATTTTAGTACGGAAAATATTCCATACATCAATCACACTCAGAATTTACACTCCACAATCTCTGATTACACTGCCATTAACAATATTAAATTAATCAGATAATAATAAAATTAAACAGTAATAATTTGGATGATTACTGTTAACAAATAAATTTATTATTATTAAATTAATCAGATGGATTCATCTTATATTATTATTATTATTACAATTTAGTTGCGTATTTAGTTTACGCAACTAAATTGTAATAATAATAATATTTCTCACAATTAAGAAGCTCAAAATTATTGATTGAATTCTGCACTGTAGTTATTGGGTCGGGTGTTTATTGACAAATTATCCCAAAAACAATTAGCTTGACACAAATAGCTTGAATGAAATATCTCCAGTTTCTGACAACTCAAAAATGTATTTTCCATTTACGAATCTACATTCACTTCCTCCCATTTCCAACTACAAACTGTATTTATATTTATGGTTTATTTATTTATTCAATGATACACAAAACGCAATAGTTCATTAAAATGATTTTGGAAGGACCAACAGGCACATCCCAAATAGATATTGCAATATTATGATATTGTTTTCCAACATCGGGGTATTTCAAGCTATGTCTATCTCAGTTACCCCTGAACCAATCTTCAAGTTTAATACGTCAAATAAAAGTGGATGATGAATAAGTTTGCAGAAATGCATTAAAATCGATGCTTTTTCCAAGATCCAATTATTATTCAATAATTTGTCCATTCCTCATACCCAACCTAAACTTGGCTGTAACGTCATTGTCGAATTTCATCAATTTCAAACAGCTGATAATGCGTATCTATTTTAAACAGCTGATCATGTGTACAATTTGACAATTTGATCGGTCTAGCATGAAGTAAGGCAAATTATAGGAGCATTGGAGCATCAGGGTTTTAATAGATTCTTAATTTACCGATGATTGTTATAAACCTATTTTCAATCTTCAAGATTTCATTATGTCAAATTTTTAATTAGACCCTTGTTATTTCCTACTAGTTAGTATTCTAAATTGTAAACAAAAAGAGAGGGATGTATAAAAATGAACAGAACAAAGATAAAAATGGCAAAATTCAAGACAACAGAGATTCATATGAGGTGAATGACCTCTCCAGAGAATCTTGGATGTCCACTCAAAAACACCAGATTTAGCTATCATGAGTATTCAAATCAAACTGTCAGCATTCCTTCCAAACACCATTAATGCTTCCCATTTAACTAATACTGCCAGATTGAAATGAAACTCACAACAGCCGACCACCGGACAAAGCAACAGGTCACAAAATGTGCATGTAATATTTTTCTGCTAGGCCTATTTTAGTTTACTCTAGCTCAAATTAGTCTAGCTTTGAAGTGCTCTAATTATATAGGCTACCGTCCAAACTGTCTGCCATATCTATCAACTGGATACCCTAAAGTAAGAAAACAAAATCCTACAGTAAAGTCCAAGCTATAATGACAATGAAGAAACATAGTAGACCAGCGTAGCCAATTATCTGCCTGGCTATAGAGAATAATTACTGACACCGGTATATCTGATGTGATATAAATTGTTTATTCTTGTTTAAAATAATCATCTATATTCAATTCGTCAAGATATTATATTTTTTAATGATCCATTGGAAAATTTCGTGATTGAAATGAAATATTTTGTTAATTGATTATATTTCTACATTATCATAGTGTACAATCCGTCTGTTATAATACCTTACTTTTTTGATTCTGTTACGATTTGTACTATAGTATATAACCACTTTTAGTTTCCATTCATGTTATAATAATTTGTATATTATTATATTTTTATTGACCGAGCGAAGTGAGGTCTAAGATTCAAGTCGACGGTTTGGCATTTCTCTTAATGTTTAAATGTTTGAATGTTTAAATGTTTATATGTTGCGCATTTACGGCGAAACGCGGTAATAGATTTTCATGAAATTTGACAGGTATGTTCCTTTTTAAATTGCGCGTCGACGTATATAAAAGGTTTTTGGAAATTTTGCATTTCAAGGATAATATAAAAGGGAAAAGGAGCCTCCTTCATACGTCAATATTAGAGTGAAAAACAGACTATTCATCATAAATCAGCTGTCGAGTTGATTATAAATTGCATGCCATGACGCATGCAATTCAATATCTCAATGTAACTTGGTAAAAAATTAGCAGCTGTGTAGACTATAAATTGCATGCCTCATTGAATGCAATTTTTATGAACTATTAAAATAATAGGATGCAAAGAACTTATATCAGCTCGTCTGGGCGCCTAGATGTCTTCTGGTTTTCTCGCGCTAAATTCCAGAAAGCGTTATATGATAATTAAATCTTGTGTAAGCATGATCTGATCAAATAAATAGTTAGTGTATCAGTGTGGATGTGCTTATGGTTTGGGACGTCGTTATAACTGCGCGAGGTCTACTGTTCACAGAACTACTAGTATTATTTTTATTTTTGAATCACACTCACTGCTGGCGAACAAGTTCCACTTATGCCAGTAGTTCTTTTTTATATGAATTTATTTATTACTACATACTTCAAAATTATGTATTATTTATAGTATCTATTATATTTTTGAAATAAGTACAGGTTGTAAATTGTTATGGCAAATAAATCAATTCAATTCATTGTTATAAAAAGATTTTGCAATGTTGCAGAGCTAGAAAAGGATAGCGCTATCTGCTTTGTCGAATGTTAGACAAGGATAGCAACACTAATATTAATCAAATGCTGTTATTATAATGTAGACTTCACTATGAAAACAAAATCCTATAGTGACGTTATAATGACAGTGAATTCTCTGCCTTAATTAATTATATTTCTGCATTGTCAAAAACAGATTTGCCATCGTTGCGAAGCTAGAAAAGGATAGTACTACCGGCTTTTTCGAATGATAGACAAGGATAGCAACATCAAAGTTAATCAAATACTGTCATTATAACGTGGACCTCACTATAGTCGCATGTATTACTATTTTGTTTTAGTTATGAAATACAGTATTGTTAAAGATCACGTTTTGATGGAATAGATTTCAGATTTCAAATTGATTAATGTCATTGAGATAATAATTGTTTTTTACTGCATAAGTGAATTAGTTTTCATTTAAAAGGAAGAATCGATCAAAACTAAACAAACTCAACAGTGAAAATACGATTTCAATAATAAAAATACAGGAGGAAAATTATAGAGCTATATAAATAATAGTACAGCGATTAGTTCCTAGTTAGGATTGAAGACTATGTGCCGGTTGCACAAACGCCGGTTAAATTTTAATCGTGATTAATCCCACGAGAACCAATCAGAGAAGCAGTATAATCAAAAAGCCCTTCTCTGATTGGTTCTTCAGAAATTAATCACGGTTAAAATTTAACCGGCTTTTTTGCAAACGGGCCTATGAGTCCAAAATGAAGGGAAAAATCTTAATCAATTGAAGGAAATGAAACTGCATATTCCAAGGTTCTCAGCCAATTCTCTATCATAGCCTTGAGAGTCGACTCTCAAGTTATAGTCTATCTACTCCAGAATCATCGATTTAATCCATATACCTACTGTTCAGTAATTGACCTATAACTTACAGTAAAAAAATATGATGTGAGTCTAATTAACTCATCACATTGGACTACTAGGTACAGTAAATAATGATCGACGTTTAATTAACTCATCAAAGATATGCCAATTTCTTTGTTTAAAGATTGTGAAGAGTCGAAAATTCAACAATTATTATTTACTTTCATTCGATTACCATCAACCAAAAAGGTAACACTGAATCAATTTGTGAGAAAATTCACACACTTCGAGAATATTTTCATAGAGTACAATTTCTACTCATTAATGAGACTCTTAATTTTAAGTAGGCAATTAATTTTCATATTAATTGAAAATTAAGCATTCTTTTTTGTTTAGTTACAGAAGGGAATCATCAAGACGTTAGTAATCAAATGACTAGAAGCAGGACGATAGTAGAATTTTTGTAAGGCATTGTCTATAAACAAGCTTAGATATTTTAAACTAATCTAACAAAGGGATATGAAATAAAATCAAAGGACCCTAATACATGGAATACCTAATCAATCGAATAAATGGATGACATCAGAATACTGATAAAATAAAACTTTTATGATATTTTAAAAAATGAAATGTTTCTCCTAATTTAACAAAGCGACATGGAATAAAATTATAGAAGAATCCTGATACTGTGATTTACATTGAATTATCAATAACCGTGAAATTGAAATATATATCAAGAAACATGGAATTATCAATAAATTAATGAATGAAACGAAAGTATGTTAGGAGAGAATTTTATATTTTGTATAAAATGAAAAAATTCCATTTCGAATAACCCATCCAACAGACCAATTACCCATTCAACAGACCATAAAATTCTAATTTACCTGGTAGTGGAAAGCATTTATCAGTTTTCAATAACTAAAAACTGAATGCATTTATAAAATCATTGGTAGGCTATATTTTATTTGAATCTGCGCAAGTTTAAGCAATATTGCAAATAACCAGGTTAAAAAAAATTATTCCATGTATTATCCTTATTTCTATATTTCCATGAAATAGTTGAAGATACAGTATTTATTACTTGCATTAAATTATTTTCATTTATGGATCACTCAAAAATCATATTTTTCTGATATCGACTACCAATATAAAAATACCTATATCTATTTGTATGCCATGAATTATTATCAATCTATTTTCATAACTACAACATTCAACTTTATTTTACTGGTAATTCTAATAGAACATAATCTCAAGAACTTATGTCGTTGTGCAAATATCAATGTGAGGACAATGTAGTTGGTGATGATGCTTGAAGCTGAAAATTAGGTCTTTTTCATAATACAAGGAGAATTGTTGTCAGGTGTACCTAGAATATGAGATAGATTGCTATACCTGAACATCGATGTATCGATACCCATCCCTACTTACAACCCTACCCTTGTAACCTACCCTTGTAACCCTACCCTACCCATTTGTAACGTTACAAATGTTAATAAATAAAGAAGTGGCATGGGTGGGGACAGCGCCGTCCGGCGTTTTCGCCGGATCGTGTGTCCCTGCACATATAGTACAATGCCCTGCTACTGCTTTCCGGCGGCAAAACCGGACGGCGAAGTAGAGAATACCCGGCGATATCGCCGGATCTATTTCTCGCCGGACCGGGGTTTTCGCCGTCGCCGGCGTCGCCGGAGTCGTGTGTTCTGCCCCATGCCTTCCTGTGTACTTCTTGCAACCGGACGGCGAAGCTTCGTCCGGCGAAAACGCCGGACGGCGATTTCGCCGGATCGTGTGTCCCTGCACTAACAAGGAAATATTTCATGATTATTCCATGATAGTCAATCCTATCTCGCACTGAACGATATCTCGTGGCTGAACGAAACATGAATCCAACTGAAAAGTTGCAAGCTACTGCCACCTAGCAGACAACGAATCAACTACAACGGCAACTGTTGGCCGATTAGCTCAAAGAAGTACAGAACTGTTAATCCATTCTTCATAATTATTATATTATTTATTGTTCAATTCATTCCTTATTGACATCAAACTCATCATCTACATTATTAATTGAGGACATGAAAAAACTCAAACTCAACATTCGATTAAACATATGAAAAATTCCAAAGGGAACTAATCATTATCAAATCAACTTATAAGCTAAAACTAGAACAAGGAAAATTGTTTTGCTCACTTTTTCACTATTATATTACAGTGAGGTCCTCGTTATTATGGCACTATTATGATTAAAATGGTGTTGCTATGCTATTCACGTCTATCATCCGACAAAGCAGATAGCGTTATCCTTTTCTACCACAGCTACGTTGCCAAATCGTTTCTCAACAATGTAGAAATATAATTAATCAACATATTAATTTAATCTCAACTATGATGGTGAAAGTGATATTTTCGAGCTCAAAATTTAAGTGATTTTATTCTATATTTTGTGAATATTTGAAGTTTGGTTTTTGTTTTAACGGAAGTTTTATTATTATCAATCTATCTAAATTTGAAATTCTTTGTTTTATTCTGATTCATAGTTTCAGATTGAAGATTTGGTGTTGAAATTGAAGTAACATAACCTACATAATATTGGACGATTTGTGACAAAATCAGAAATTGAAGAAGTTTTGGGCAATAGCCTGTTTTTTCTTTTCCGACTATTGTATTGTTCGCTCTATCTAATAAATAAATAAATAAATATTTATTGTTAAATCATTAACGAATACAATATTTCCTTGAAGAATAGAATATAAATGATAATTTTTGACAAGAATTAACAGTTCATAATAAGAAATATTATTTCATCAGATAACCCGGTATCACTTATCCTCTATAGCAAGGCAGAGAATCGACAAGGTTCTTCCATCTTTTTCCACTGCAATTATATCGTTGACCTCACTAGACAATTTAATGAATAATACTTCACTAAGAAGAGCTATGGTTTAGTGAATAAATATTTCAACGAATCAATTATTATAATTGGTTCAAAGTAGCGGACCCATAAATAACTGAAAAAACTTCACTCAATTCAACCCAATTCAACAGTAATTTAAAAAGGATTTAAATCAATGGGAACATGAAAGAAATAATATTATTAAAATTTATGATAACGTAGCATCTTAATATGAAATATTGAATGATGAAATAAATTGCCAGTACTTCTAATAGAAATGGAGGTATAGTTATATAATCAGATCTATACAAGGTTTTAGCTCAAATTTTTAGAAACATTTCAAATATTTGAGAAACTTGAATGAATGCTACTGTTTAAAACAATATTACATTTCATCAATTAAAGAAACATTTTGAAATTTGGGAGATCAAAGTATGATTATGATGTATTGAAAAGATGGAATTATATTTTGAAAGAAAGGGCCAAAATGGAAAGACAGTTTACACGGGATAAAGTGAAGAAGAAAAATAGCAGCCTCATGAATATTTCAACATTATTTCTTGAATTTTTCATGTAGCACGACCAAGACAAGACAATTTTCCAATAAATAGAAAGATTTACAAACACGGAATTGTCAGTTTCATATCGATAATCCAGATAAAGATACTTCACTTTCAAATGCAATGTAAAATGTAGGACATCATGGAATGTATAATGTATAGTTTTGAAGACATTATTTCAAATTTCAATACATTTTACATTGAAATATTTTAAAAAGATAGCACATCAATGCTATAAAACTATAAACAATAAATTGCAATGTACAATATTATGTAAAATAGCAATTATGTACAGAAACTATTTTATCAAGATATTATTGTAACTCAGTATTTCTAATACAATACCAAAATGCGTAAGTTGAAAGAGGGACCGCCTCTCCTAAAAATGTACTTGTCGATTGGATAAACTAATTCAAATTTCAATCATTGAAATATTAGAATCACGTGAAAAATTCAAAGCATGGAAGATAGTCTTTCTCAATTGGTTACTACGATGTACTATGAGCACAACAAAAGAATTTGGAAATAGTAGTAGGGAAATACCTATTTAAAAAATATTCTAATTCTAAACCAGAAAAATACCAGACAGTAAAAGATGACTATTCAAAAACCAGTTTCGTTTACCACTGACATGCTAACTGTAGATTACACTTGAAAAGTTTAGAATGGCAAAACTTCAATTTGAAAACTCAGGCTGGCTAATAATAAGGTTCAAAAGATATTTTAAAAAGATAGCACATCAATGCTATAAAACTATAAACAATAATTGCAATGTACAATATTATGTAAAATAGCAATTATGTACAGAAAATATTTTATCAAGATATTATTGTAACTCAGTATTTCTAATACAATACCAAAATGCGTAAGTTGAAAGAGGGACCGCCTCTCCTAAAAATGTACTTGTCGATTGGATAAACTAATTCAAATTTCAATCATTGAAATATTAGAATCACGTGAAAAATTCAAAGCATGGAAGATAGTCTTTCTCAATTGGTTACTACGATGTACTATGAGCACAACAAAAGAATTTGGAAATAGTAGTAGGGAAATACCTATTTAAAAAATATTCTAATTCTAAACCAGAAAAATACCAGACAGTAAAAGATGACTATTCAAAAACCAGTTTCGTTTACCACTGACATGCTAACTGTAGATTACACTTGAAAAAGTTTAGAATGGCAAAACTTCAATTTGAAAACTCAGGCTGGCTAATAATAAGGTTCAAAAGAATATTTTAAAAAGATAGCACATCAATGCTATAAAACTATAAACAATAAATTGCAATGTACAATATTATGTAAAATAGCAATTATGTACAGAAAATATTTTATCAAGATATTATTGTAACTCAGTATTTCTAATACAATACCAACATGCATAAGTTGAAAGAGGGACCACCGCCTCTCCTAAAAATGTTCTTGTCGATTGGATAAACTAATTCAAATTTCAATCATTGAAATATTAGAATCACGTGAAAAATTCAAAGCATAGTCTTTCTCAATTGGTTACTACGATGTACTATGAACACAACAAAAAAATTTGGAAATAGTAGTAGGGAAATACCTATTTAAATAATATTCTAGTTCTAAACCAGAAAAATACAAGACAGTAAGAGTTGACTATTCAAAAACCAGTTTCGTTTACCACTGACATGCTAACTGTTGATTACACTAGAAAAAGTTTAGAATGGCAAAACTTCAATTTGAAAACTCAGACTGGCTAATAATAAGGTTCAAAAGAATTGGAAAGAAAAATGGACCACTCTACAAATAGATAATTATAGGTTGGGTAAGAGCAGGTGGCTATCAAGAAGCAAGAATTAAAAGTGGAAAAGAAGCCCTGAATGTAAAAAATACACTTCACGTTATTTAAAATGAAATGTATATAATATATAAAAGCGAAATGGCACTCACTCACTCACTCGCAAAACTAAAAATCTATCGGGCCAACAACGTTCAAATTTGGTAGGTATGTTCAGTTGGTCCTTCAGAGGCGCACTAAGAAATCTTTTGGCGATATTTTAACTCTAAGGGTGGTTTTTAAGGGTTTAAAGTTCGTCTTTTAGCATGTATATTCTTCTTATTCCAATATCTTAGAATTATTATAATAATTGAAATGTCCATACCATATGTTAATATAGAACTATAATCTAGAGAGAGTACCTCTTCGAAACAGTTGTTCTGGTAACTAAATTAAAAATTTTGTCAGGTTGTCATTAAGTTGAGTTGACTTTGTTAGGTTGGCACCAAGTTGAAGATTGAAATGCATTTATCCAGGACCTCCTAAATACCAATTTATCCAGTACCTCCTAAATACCTATCTAGGAGGTCCTGATTTATCGCGGAAAAAGCCGTCCGCTGACGGCTAGTATATTATATAGCACAAGTGCTGGTTGAGAAAATTAAAATTCACTTCACATTATATAACACAAAATGAAAAACCCCAAAACTATAATTATGATAAGTGAAAGTAACAATATAAGTTAAATAACTGAGAAACTAAGAAAAAGAAAAACTGAGAAACTCAGTTAACTGAGAAATTACGATATCGTTATTGGACAGAACTTTTTATGGAGAAACAGGGTCTTTATATAAATATTTATATAAATACAGGGTATTTAGAATAAATACTTCAAACAATTCATTGGAGAATTTTTTTTTCAATCTGAGCGCGGATGCGAGTTGTGCTATTTCATAAAACTAAAAAGAAATGTAATTATAATTCTATTCTAAAACAAAAACAAAAAATACAATATTACTAAAAATTACTTATAATTGACATATTACTAAACATGAATAACAAAAGAAACCTATTGAAAAATTTCTCCCGATACAGCAATTTTTATTACTATTAGTTATGTTTTATTTTGTGTGATTTTTCTGTGTTGATTATTACTATTAGTTTTTTATGTTTTATTATTACCATTTAGTTAGATTTATTACTATTTCGATCTGTTATTTTTTTATTACTATTTTTAATATTATGAAATTTTATGAATTTATGAAATTCAGTAAATTTACCTTTGAACAATATTTGGTGGAATCAATTTTCATTCATACATCACTAATGTAGGTGGGTTTGAGGAATTCTAGTAGAGATTGAACCAAGTATTTACCTGAAACAAACCAAATAAAACATAAATTAAACAAAATATACAAAATTTAGTAGTAAATGAGTAGATTGTGATGAAACATTAAATTTCTTCAATAGGGTTATATACACAGTCCAAGTTGAACGCTTGTCCAAAATTACTTGAAGCTAAGACCGTATTAATTTATTAAGTGAAATATCCTGAGTTTACACCACCAGCTGATGGCATCATTTAGACGACCCATAGACAAATCTAGAGTGAGGTCCACGTTATAATGGCAGTATTTGATTAACATTGACGTTCCTATACTTGCCTTTCATTCGACAAAACAGATAGCACTATCCCTTTCTAGCTCCGCAACTTTCCCAGATCGTGTTTAAATAATGTAGAAATATGATTAATACTAATACAATAGTCAATCTCAATTATGAAAATGTATGATTAAATCATTGCATAATAATTTTTGACGCATAAAATATAATTGATTACAATGAACTAGAATGAGCAGTTAATATTACATCAATGTTACAACATTGTATTCTAGGTACATTGATATTACATAAAATAAACCGTGGATATTCTACAGAGTGGACTAGAGGATAGGCTACTAAATATATCCTCTATAGAAGGCAGTGGCAAGGCAGAGAATCAACAACTCTGTTCTTATATCTTTCTCCACTGCAATTATAACGTGGACCACACTGTAGTGGAGACACTATAGTGAGGTCCACGTTATAATGGCAGTGGGGAAAGAAAGCAGAACAACGTTGCCGATCCTCTGTCTTGGCAATGCTTCTATAGACGGTAGCTGATACAGGTTTATTGATGTAATATCAACTGTTCATTCTCGTTTTAAAATAACCAATTTTATTTTATTGAGCAAGAAATTATATTTCTCAATAATTTCATGATGAATTTTAATGATTAAGATGAAATATGTAGGTAATTATTATAATAATGAGAATTTGAAGTAGCTTTTTTCATATGGAAATTTTCAAAAATAATTCAATTTTTCACAATATTCAAGACACTCATTCCAAATATATTTTAGAAGTCTGACAAACAAAAATAGCACAAGGACTACCTTATTATTTTATCTTTCAATGTTATTACATTAGTGTCATTTGCCTTGTAAAAAAAATTGTTATATTAATTCTACATAGTTAAAAGACGATCTGGCAACAGAGCAAAGCGAGAAAGAGATAGCGCTATCCGCTTTGTTGAATGATAGACAAGGATAGCAATACCATTGCTAATCAAACACTGCCATTATAACGTGGACCTCACTATAGGCTAGTATTAGCAGTAACTAACGAATTGGTCAAGAGGAAATAATTAGTTTTATTTAAAAGGGATGCTAAAAGTTCAAATTGAACTCCACAATACTATCCCTTTCAATTTATAAATAAGGGATTTATAGTATCTCTCATAGATTTTTATAATAATGTTCTAGTTCTACATCCTAACGCTGAAACCATCCAATCCAATACAGCAACCCTGTGTCACCCCTCTTGTAGAGGGTGTGACTGATGTGTCATCTATATATTATACACATAATTTGCACACACTGAATATCTATAGAGATGCCAGGATCACCATAATATAGAGAGGGATTGCTTAGTCACCGGGGTCTCTTACAGCGTAAGCACTGTTGCGTAAACGAAAAATCACCCCTTGTTGATAGGGTCCCAATACTGAAAATTCTGTTATCCCATTCAATACACCTCTTCTATACTACTACTACATTACTTCTTCTCCTTCTTCTCTTTCTTCTTCTTCTTCTTCTTCCTCCTCCTCCTCCTCCTCCTATTTCTACAACTTGCCTCCCTTTTCTCTACTTCCTCGTTTTTCCTTTTCATGTTCACAGAGAAACCAGGAAAACTAGACCATTGTCCGTTATTCTTTATATTTAAATACGATTAGCCTCCTGCTTGGCATCAGTCGGTAAAGCATGAGATTTGATATATTAGGTCGTGGTTTTCTAATAGTATTCAGTCTTAAAAATCTTGATAGGCCTAGATAGGCTTCTCCTATAACTCTTGTAATTCAATAAATAATAAATATATATAAAAATGATACTTATACTATAGTGTTGAGGAATAAAAAATATTGCACACCATAAACATTTCATACATATTTAAACAAATAATGCAAAAAATAGATCGAGGCAAAAAATATAAAGAGCGATAAAAGTATAATATAAAATAGAACAATAATTAAATCAGTAAAATATCACAGGCTAAACTTTATATTCTAGATTTATGGCACGAATCATTACCATGTGCCTTTATATTAAAATTCATATGCATCCTTTGGCATGTAGCTGCAATATGCTCTTGTTAATACTTGTTGACTTGGACAATTCATTAAAAAATAGGTTCTTTAAGATCAACTTGATAAATTAGCCACTAATAATCCAAATATATGTATATTAAAATCTCTAGTACTTAGATATTTCTTTGTATCGAATATATATTTTTATCTCAGGGTGCAAGATTCGGCACCTGACGGAATAAGTAGAGCCATTCATCTAGTGAATTAGAGCTATAATAAATTATCGCAAATTGTATTGCAAAAATTAAATATCATATGCTATGTTTAATAGCCTAGATTTTGTACTTCTTTGATTTAATAGAAATTTCTGAAATATTGATCTATATTTTTCTTTCAATGAAATACCTTTATACTAATTTTACTTGCGCAAGTATTACTCTTATTAATTTCTAATTTATAATAAAAACCCTTTCGGCGAGCTAGCTTTGATCATCAGATTAATTCGAGCACTAGGCGCCCATCACTATTCAAATTTATCACTCACGTGTCGAAAATCTTCTTGTAAGCCGCCGATGTCGATCCAACTCCATGGGTCCGGAAGAATAGGTAGCCGGAATCGTCTCCTCCAAGGGGTTATAATTTTAATTCAAAATGAAATGACTTCTGCTTCACAATAGCATCACGAAGTCTTTTAAGAAATTTAATAATTTACTTTAACTTTAACGTTTACAAAATCATTA
This sequence comes from Nilaparvata lugens, assembly GCF_014356525.2. Classification (NCBI taxonomy): domain Eukaryota; kingdom Metazoa; phylum Arthropoda; class Insecta; order Hemiptera; family Delphacidae; genus Nilaparvata; species Nilaparvata lugens. The sequence continues at coordinate 5,715,390 of NC_052510.1, read as the reverse complement.
GTAAGGTACTACGCTCTAAAATATTTGGGGTCCTCTTATGGTGGCATTTGGCTGGCGAGTGCTGGTTCTCCTTTCTCAAGTTTTACAGATCCTCTTTCCGACTTTCAAATTAGCATAAAATTTAAATATCTTAGTCCTCGCCATTTAGGTTCAAATAGATCTTACAAAAAAATGCCAAAATATTGCTTAGATTGTATTATTAATAATTTCTTTGCATTCCTTGTTCATTTCTAGATCCTTTAGCTTATCCTTGCATTCTCACAGCAATCCCTCCACATATCTTTTATTTCCATCAGATTCATCCTTCTCAAAATCAACTTCTTTCATATCCGACTACAAATCTTTTTTCCACTTATTTCTTATTTCGCTAATGTCTAGTTCACTCCCTACGCCCTTAAAAGTGAGAACATCTTACACTATTTTTCTATGAAATGTTCTTTTACATATTGTTTACTTACAAATTCTACATCTTCCCATATTTTTCTTCAAGATTCTTATAATTATTCTGCATAATCCTCTCATGCAGAATAATTATAAGAATCTTGAAGAAAAATATGGGAAGATGTAGAATTTGTAAGTAAACAATATGTAAAAGAACATTTCATAGAAAAATAGTGTAAGATGTTCTCACTTTTAAGGGCGTAGGGAGTGAACTAGACATTAGCGAAATAAGAAATAAGTGGAAAAAAGATTTGTAGTCGGATATGAAAGAAGTTGATTTTGAGAAGGATGAATCTGATGGAAATAAAAGATATGTGGAGGGATTGCTGTGAGAATGCAAGGATAAGCTAAAGGATCTAGAAATGAACAAGGAATGAAAAGAGAAATACAAAAAAAGATAAACTCGGTAACTAAAATGTGAATATTTGAATGTTTTACGTTGTAAATCTGTATTTAATTTTTTATAAAATCCTTGAATGGTAATTCATAAAAAGTATGATAGCATAATATTTTTTCATTCATAAAGAAAACGTGGAATAATCATTGTAGACCGGGTAAATATATGATAAAATAACTATAAAATAAAATAAACATATAATATATTATAATATATATATATATAATATATATATATATATATATATATTATAATATATTTTATAAGAACTAAAAAATAACTATAGTGAGGTCCTAGTGATAATGGCAGAATTTGGTTAACATTGGTGTAGACATCCTTGTCTATTATTCAACAAAGTAGATAGCGCTATCCTTTTCCAGCTCAGCAATGTTGCCGGATCGTTTTTTAGCAATAATTAGCAAAATATTTAATCTCGATTATGAAGATTCATTATTAAATATATTTTCTTGAAGAATAAAATATACTGTAATTGATTATTTTTAACAAGAATAAACAGTTAATATTAGATCAGATATACTGGTATCAGCCATCCTCTATAGAAGGCAGTTGCAAGGCAGAGAATTGACAACGCTGTTGTACATGAAAAAGATAGCTAGAAAAAGATAGCGCTACTTTCTTTGTCGAATGCTTTGTCACCCCGACACATATTATTATAGTGAGGTATCATGATTAGGACTAAGTTTAGTATTAGCAACTTTTGTATGTATTATATAATAACATATTATGTTTTGTCAATAAACTCCTCTGGTTGCAATTCATTGGCAATCAGAGAAATTATTATTATAAATGGTAGACATGGATGTTAATAAAATACTGCCATTGTAACGTTGGCCTCACTAGGTATAGAGTTCCTATACCTAGTGAGGCCAACGTTACAATGGCAGTATTTTATTAACATCCATGTCTACCATTTATAATAATAATTTCTCTGATTGCCAATGAATTGCAACCAGAGGAGTTTATTGACAAAACATATACATAATAGTTATTATATAATACATACAAAAGTTGCTAATACTAAACTTAGTCCTAATCATGATACCTCACTATAATAATATGTGTCGGGGTGACAAAGCATTCGACAAAGAAAGTAGCGCTATCTTTTCTAGCTATCTTTTTCATGTACAACAGCGTTGTCAATTCTCTGCCTTGCCACTGCCTTCTATAGAGGATGGCTGATACCAGTATATCTGATCTAATATTAACTGTTTATTCTTGTTAAAAATAATCAATTACAGTATATTTTATTCTTCAAGAAAAATATTTAATAATGAATCTTCATAATCGAGATTAAATATTTTGCTAATTATTGCTAAAAAACGATCCGGCAACATTGCTGAGCTGGAAAAGGATAGCGCTATCTACTTTGTTGAATAATAGACAAGGATAGCTACACCAATGTTAACCAAATTCTGCCATTATAACTAGGACCTCACTATAGTTATTTTTTAGTTCTTATAAAATATATTATAATATATATATATATATATTATATTATATGTATATATATATTATAATAGCTACACCAATGTTAACCAAATTCTGCCATTATAACTAGGACCTCACTATAGTTATTTTTTAGTTCTTATATATTTACCCGGTCTACAATGATTATTCCAAGTTTTCTTTATGAATGAAAAAATATTAGGCTATCATACTTTTTATGAATAACCATTCAAGGATTTTATAAAAAATTAAAAACAGATTTACAACGTAAAACATTCAAATCTTCACATTTTAGTTACCGAGTTTATCTTTTTTTTATTTCTCTTTTCATTCCTTGTTCATTTCTAGATCCTTTAGCTCATTCTTGCATTCCCTCCACAAATCTCTCATTTCCATCAGATTCTTCCTTCTCAAAATTAACTTCTTTCATATCTGACCACAAATCTTTTTTCCACTTATTTCTTCTTACGCTAACTTCACTCCTTTCGCCCTTAACCGTGAGAACATCTTACACTATTTTTCTATGAAATGTTCTTTTACATATTGTTTACTTACAAATTCTACATCTCCCCATATTTTTCTTCAAGATTCTTATTTTCCTTCACATAATTATTCTGCATAATCCTCTCATTTTAGTTTTCTCTGTTTCTTTTTCATTCATTTAATTTGTAGGCATAATTTAGGTAAAAATTAAGTTGCTTTATTGGAATTGTGAATAATCCTGTAGTTTAATTGTAAAATGTCCTATGATTAAGGTATATATATTTTTTATGTAACCAATAACATTGTGGGTCGTGTGGAAGAGGGGGGGGGCTTTTATTGCCTCAACTTCGTCCACATCACTTGTAATGTTATAAGTGCAGATTTTATCTATCTTTTTTCATAAATCTTCTGCTCCCCTCTTCTATCTCCATAAAAATTTCTAAATCCAAGTCTCTCATCTTCTAAACATAACCCCTTTTCATATTATTCTTTCTTGCACTCTTCATACTTTCCTCTTATCCTCTTCTCTTCTTCTTTCTCATGAAGATCTTCTTCCTCCTCTCTCTATCATTATCTTCTTATTCGTTTTGTCCCTGTCCTTCTTCTCCATCCTCTTCTCACTCATCTTCTAACCATAACCCCTTTTTATATTCTTTCTTGCACTCTTCATACTTTCCTCTTATCCTCTTTTCTTCTTCTTTCTCATGAAGATCTTCTTCCTCTTCTCTTCTTCTTTCTCATGAACATCTTCTTCCTCCTCTGTCTATCATTATCTTCTTATTCGTTTTGTCCCTGTCCTTCTTCTCCATCCTCTTCTCACTCATCTTCTAACCATAACCCCCTTCTATATTCTTTCTTCCGCTCTTCATACTCTTCTCTTATCCTCTTCTCTTCTTCTTCCTCATGAACATCTTCTTCCTCCTCTCTCTATCATTATCTTCTTGCTAGTTTTCTCCCTCATCTTCTTCTCCATCCTCTCTTCACTTCTCCTTCTCAGCTTCAATCTCCACCTTCTTCCTTTCCATGCTTCCAAGCACACCCCACTATCCATTCTCCGTCTTTGTCATCAGAGGCTCAATACTCCATGACAAAGCCTGCCCTCACAAACTACAAGATAACGACTGAGTAAACACTATCAAGTACTTGCAATGAATCTGAATTGAGTTCTGCCCTTTCTTACTTTTCCTGTCCTCCAAATTCTCCTCCTGTTCCACTTCCTTCTTCTTCTTCTCCTCCTCCTCCTTCATCTTCTTCTTCTTCTTCTCCTCACAAGTCCCCTTTATCCTGTTGAATTCGTCATCCCCAATTCGCCATCCATTGAAGCTCAGAGAGATTCTCGTGGTCCAAATGTAGGGGTGTGCTAGAGCCTATGCCTACATCACAGTACACAATCCATAGAAACCTCACAAAACTTGTTGTGATTTATATCCAGTCGATTTTCTTTCTCATTTCCTTTCAACAAGGGTGCATCGTTTATTTATTTTGAGTCGATGACGTAATACTGTCGCTTTTCCCCTTGACTTTCTCGGTATCATCCTAGATACTTTCCTACACTTTTCCAAAACCTTCATACACTTTTTGACATGTTTCTCTGATTTTCCCGAATGTTTTGCTACTATTCTTATTTCTAAACTACTTATTCCTAATTTTGAACCAAGTTTCCAAATTTTCTTGCATTTTTAAAGACTTGAAGTTTTCATAACCACCCACAATCCCTCCCATCTTATTTGGAATATTTATATAACTGAACATACTTTTTATATTGTTATTTAATTAGGTTTTCAACATCTAAATTCTAAATTCCTAGTTTACATATATATTTTGGGCTCAAAATTGAACAAAACTTATAAAGCGATAAACATAACCTATTTCTGGACAGTTTCTATCTAAATTTGGGAAAGGAACAGTTTTGGGCTTTAAGCCTGTTGTTCCTCCCTCAATCATTCATAGTTGAGAATTATATTGTAACCTATGTATCAATGTATAAATAAATAAATAATCAATGACATGACATGGAACCAAATTAAAATTTTCCATAAATAAAGAACCTTACAGTATACTCATTTTCAGAAAAAATGTCACGTTTTTCATCATTTATGAGTTTGAAAATTGCTTCCTAACGGTTCGGAACCCACCTAAAGTTGTCCACTCACCTCTCAGCATCATCCGTCTCATTATACACGCACAAGTCTAGAGCTTATGTGGGCATCATCCTCGTCGAAAAATATTTATATGAACAAGACAACAAAAACTAACAACGAGAAATCTGTGTAGAAGCAATGTTTAAGAGAGGATGTGACATATCATTACTTATCAGGGAAAGATAAAAATGTTTATATAAACAATATGTGTCAAAGGAAGCAATGCATTTCAGGAAGAGATATTAGAATCCCCAATATTCAAGCTGTAGTTATGTGGTTCTAATTTAAAACTGTTAAGAAAGTATCTTTCATGTTTTCTTACACTATTGGGTAACGGGACAGTGGTCGCGCTGATAAGCTATCAATAAGATAAGTTGAGCCCCACGCGCATGCGCCTGCTACTTAGTGACCAAAAAGCAAAACTCGTCTAAATACCATTCATGAACCATCAATGTATAAATAAATTACTAAATAAAATAAATAATCAATGACATGATATGAAACCAAATTAAATTTTTCCATAAATAGAGAAAATGAACCTTACAGTACACTCATTTTCGGAAAAAATGTCACGTTTTTCACCATCTATGAGTTTGAAAATTGATTCCCTGGTTCGGATCCCACCTTAAGCTGTAGGAATAAAATAGAATACAGATTTCTCATCTGCACACATATCGATTTTTTGCCGTCCTTATGAATTCTACCAGATTAAACGTAGCTTAACAAACATAACCTGTTTGACATAACATGTTCAATCTAAGAGAGTTTATAAGGACGGCAAAAAATCGTACAAATTAAAATCAATGTGTGAACTGGCTTTAGACGTTTAGATGCCTTCATAACAATGAACTACGAAAATACAGTGATAGCCTTTACATCATCATCATCATCATCATCATCATCATCATCTACTAACACACGAGCCTAGGACCAAAAAGTAATGAACGACTTCTCAAGTTGTTTAGTTTTTGACTGTATGAATGAGTACTTATTCATTTTGTGCTAGGACGCATGGGGGCATCATCTACAGCAGAAAAAATACCATTTCGTCAAAACAAATGTATCTCAAATGAATGAATAAATAATCAGTCAACAGTTGACAACAGAAACTCGTTAAGAGTTGACAACAGAAACTCTTTAATAGTTGACAATACAAACTCGCCATCAGTTGAAACAGAAACTCATCAGCAGTTGACAACAGAAACTCATCAACATTTTTGACAACAGAAACTCGTTAACAGTTGAGAATAGAAACAGTTGACAACAGAAACTCGTTAACAGTTGACAACAGAAACTCGTCAACAGACAGAAACTCGTTAACAGTTGACAACAGAAACTCTTCAACAGTTGACAACAGAAACTCGACAACAGTTGACAACAGAAACTCGTCAACAGTTGACAACAGAAACTCGTCAACAGTTGACAATACAAACTCTTCAACAGTTGACAACAGAAAAGCGAATCGGACCTGCCAATTTCACACTTTCACTACTAGTTATCGCGCAGCGCAATGACCACTTTTTGATTCTCCACCATTGCATTGTATTTTTTAAGCCAAGCTTTCCATTCAACGTTCGATTCGTTCCAGGGTGCAGTGGGCAGAACAAACTACATAAATCAGTCAACTAGATCTACCAAAATGTAGACTGAACATTGCCGAGTGAATTACAAGTGATTCATTTTTCAAGAGATGTCACGAGCAGTTTCCAATTTTGAGCCTGAACCTGTTTTTCCTTCCCCAATCATTAATATGATTCGTGTATCTTATTAAAGAACAGATAGCATTAGAAGATATCGCATGGTTTATGTTCCGAATTTCACTATCGTTCAAAAAACTCAAGCCGATGATCCTAGTATTTATTTTTTGTGAAACTATATGATGCTGGGAATCTCTCATACTGTGCCGTTCTAAAGGTGCGTACAGATATACGCGCCGCGAACATGAGCAATTCACTTTTAATCAGCTGACTATATCTGTATTTTTACAGAAACGGTAAGATACAGATATAAAAAGCTTGGCATCAGCTGATTAAAAGTGAATTGCTCATGTTCGCGGCGCGTATATCTGTACGCACCTTTACACTCTCATCCGGCCAAAACAGTAATATATAGACAGAAGTCGTCGTCGACAGTAATCTGCTTGAGTTAACCGAAAATCAGTTTGAAATTTGGAACAGAACGACCTATACCATGGGATATCATCTTATGCTATCTTTTCTCTATGGTATTACACTCCCATTCAAGATACACAACTTGAGGAGATACAAAACTTGAAAAGATACATAACTTCAGAAGATACACAACTTCAGAAGATACACAACTTGAGAAGATACGCAACTTGAGAAGATACGCAACTTGAGAAGATACACAACTTCAGAAGATACACAACTTCAGAAGATACACAACTTCAGAAGATACGCAACTTGAGAAGATACACAACTTGAGAAGATATGCAACTTGAGAAGATACACAACTTGAGAAGATACACAACTTGAGAAGATATGCAACTTGAGAAGATACACAACTTGAGAAGATATGCAACTTGAGAAGATACACAGCTTGAGAAGATATGCAACTTGAGAAGATACACAACTTGAGAAGATACACAACTTCAGAAGATACACAACTCAAACCCTCCTCCGCAATTTTCTGCCCCAAGACCCTCAGGATCGTTTCAGACGGTGCACTAAATTTTCGTACGCCCATGTAACCGGTGCAAACCAGAAACGTCCAGATTTTCTAACGGATAACATGCAACATATTTTCTACACACATGAGAGGCGTTCAGCTGCGGAAAGGTTCTTGCTCTCAGCGAGTGAATGAGAGAATGAGAGAGAGAGACATAGATGCTTGATTTCATAGGTCCTATATAATTTACATTGGAAGTCCCAATTAGTATCCGGAAAAAGAGTCTTGAAAAAGTGACATTTTACAATAATTTAACGAATTTCAGAATTACCATTTCCCTTTTTACAAAAATGATCCAGAAACTTAATTTCTCCCCTTTTTGAAGTTTTTATTATTTTTATATTCATAGTTTCTTGATATTGTCAGTCTGAGTTCAATGTAGATTAATCTATACTATAATAAAGGACAGAACTGGCTTTACACGTACGGGATAGAACAATTATGTTTGACGCATCATCACGTCTGAACTGGACTAATAAACTTGGAATTTTATAAATATATTCTTATTTAACAGAGGATGGTTATAGACCTATTTTCAATTCTTCAAGATTTCATTACGTCAAGTTTTTAGTTTGCCAAGATTTATAATAAACCCTTGCGGAGCACAGGTTACGTACTACTTAGTTTGAAATATCGTGAGGCCCACGTTATAATGACAATATTCGGATAACATTGTTGTTGCTATCCTTGTCTATCATGCGACAAAGCAGATAGCTCTAACCTTACCTAGCTCTGCAACGTTGCCAGATCGTGTTTTGAATATGTAGAAATATAATTAACAAAATATTTTATCTCGATAACAACAATTTATTATTTTTTGTGTAGTTGAGAAGTTGATATTGTGGTAATTATTCATATTGAATGAAAAAGACTAAGAAATTGTCAAAAACCACAGATTTTATTGAACCAGTCTTTCTAACTATCAATAAAATTTCCCGGTCGTGTGTTTATGGGAAGGATATTATTTTATATCCTTCTTGAAGAATCGACAATTATTTGTTGAAACCTTAGACCAGTTATAGAATAGACACGCTGGGAAGTCTAGCCTCTGAAGCCAACATCTACTATCATATCACCAATCTTGACGTCACGCATCGTATAGAAAACTTTCAGATTGTGTCTATTTCAGATTCATTGTGTTTTTAGGTTATTTCTAGCTACAGGCAAAAACGATATCGGTTAAGTTATAATGTGTAATGTGATATCGGCTTCAAAGTTATAATGTGTTTTGAAAATAATAAGGTAATTATGATAATAATAATAATAATTAGCCTAAAAAACTAATTTATTGTCATGCTGCAATGAGTTCACTTACATCATAAACAAGGATAATATTACAGTTACAACTTACAATATTTATGTGTATAAATTTCAACTTACGCATGAAAAGATATTCCACTTTTTTCCTAAAAATTTCAGTGCAATTATATGCTGCGCAGGAGATTACCATTTTCATAAATAATAATTACATAAATAAATAACAATCTGCTATGGAAAACAAGCTATGTTTAACAAAAATGTAAGTTAAACACCACAAACACTTACACAACAAACTCAAAAAAGTTTTCTATAATTTCTATATGATGCGTGACGTCACTGTCATGACGTCAAGATTGGTGATATGACAGTAGGTAGATGTTGGCTTCATCGACTTTCAGTATGAATATACAATGGGCCGTGTCTATTCTATAACTGGTCTAAGGTTGAAACACCGCCGATTTATGAAGGTACATTACAATTTTATATAATCGTTATTCTAATTGCATTTAATCTTTATTATCATTGATCAATTTTTTATACTTTGTAAAATTCGTTGAATAATTAGCATTACCGTCATTTAATGTAAATTAGTGTATAAGCCAGTAATTATTGTAACATACATAAATAAAGAAATCTAATCTAATCTAAAATCTGTGATTTTTGACAATTTCTTAGTCTTCTTATTTAACAATTTATTATTCAAACATTGAAAAATAAATTTTATTGACGAATAAAATTATATGTAATTGATTATTTGAAACAAGAATGAACAGTTTTTATCACACCAGATATACCGGTATCGGTATCCTCTATAGAAGGCAGTGGCAAGGCAGAGTATCGGCAGCGCTGTTCTCCTATCTTTGTCATCATAACGTGGACCTCATTATAGTGTGTCAGTATGTGTCATTGACAGTAGTGATCGATCGGTGCGTCACAACGGCTATGTACCATCACCTACTGCATTCCATAATAATATATCAACGGTAATTGTTGAATCATGGTTTATCTGTCACTGATCCTAACAATGGAGGGAGAGTCCAAATTCTAACCACCAGAAATCTATAACGGACTATCTTTGTTGATAAAAATACTCTAGTTTTGGAAACAAAGTTGAATAAACTTGAAAATTCAAGATAATAGTACAGAACCGTAGATCCATCTATAAAAAGAATGAATGTCTGTTTGTAAGTTAGTTTGTTCCCGATAGACTTGAAAACTACTTGACAGAACGGCATGAAACTTTGGAGATATGTTGTGTGAATATTGGGGATGGTTTCAGACCAGAAATTTTAATAGGGGGGCTAATAATTATTAATTATTAATCTATTTAAAGCCGTGTCCACAGTGAACAAATGTTCGACATACATGTTTGTTGAGGAGCTCAGAGGCAAACATTTTAAACAGTTTGGACAATCATTGTTTGTCAAACAAAAAATTACTGTTTTTCCAAACATTTTCAGAGTTGACAGCTGTAAAACAGATGTATAACATAAAACCTGTTCTCCCCACTTACAAATATTTTGTTTGGTGACGCGTCCACACTGGCCACGGGCAAACATTGTTTTTCTAACATAATAAAATTTGCCCAAACTTTTTCAACAAACATGTTTGTCGAACATTTGTTCACTGTGGACACGGCTTTACAGATCTATGTTTTCGAAACTGTCGGCCGAGCGGCTACCGAAGAACGGGAAGATGATCATGATGTGATATTATATGATTTAGCATCTAAAGTTACCAGCTGTAATAAACAGATGAATTGTGTACTGGTATTAATACGGTAGTTTGGAGTTGAAGTTTAGTTGATCGGTACCGGCTGTAGATAATGATTAATTAGAAGACCTATACAAATAATTTATCACTCCCGTATCATTGAGAAACTTGAAAATATTGGAAAAAAATTATTCACCTCATGAAAGAGAGTTGTTCATATTGCATTCATAATTACTGAAGAATGACAGAATAATTTACAATTTTTTTCTAAATTTAGCTTAGACATTCATTCATCCTAAAATGAAGATGGATTGAATATGGAGTTCTGTGTGATTCATCGTATATCGCATATTTCCTGGACCATCTATTGACAATCAACAACTATGAACGCATTAGATTCATCTTTGAAACACTGATTTAACCTATCTATTTATTTTAATTCAACACTTTACTGATAAATATTACTACCAATTGATTGAGAAGAATATGTTTTCGGAATAATAAATGCTGCATGACTAAGCAAAATAGGAAGTCCATATTGAGATGCAAATGAAAATATTGATTGTCAGATAAATTTCATGATTCACAAAATAAAGTTGAGTTTGACATGAGATAGATTGACTTTTTGGCGGTACGAAGTTCGCCGGGCAAGCTAGTTTTTCTATATGATTATAGGTTCAGTAATAGTGGAATTCACCGTATAACTGTCAGCATTGATTGGGAAGCATTAATTTCTTTATTTATTTATTCAACAGAGACAGAAACAAATAATGTTTATTCATTAGAAATGTAGACATCATCCGTCTAATAACTCAAGCACAAGCCTGGAGCTTATGTGGGCATCACCCTCAGCGAAATAATCGATTCATTTGACTATTTTCTCAAGCTAATAACTCACTTTTGCAAATCATCTATTTCAAACCAAAAGAAAAGAACAAATATTCAGACAAACTGCACAGCCCTACCATGCCAAACAGCTCTATTGTGGATCAGATGAAATTCGACAATTTTTTCAAGCTTATAGCTCGCTCTTGCAAATTACCCATTTCAAACCAAAAGAAATGAGCTTCAGACAAACTACACGACACAACAATGACATAAAACAGCTCGCCTGTGGATCCGATGAAATTCAACCTCCTATTCTCTCATAAACGTCGTCTATTCTCACATGGAAGACATCGCTTTTGTTCTGAATCCATCCACCAGAAAAAATGTCTGCCTATCATAATATCAATGATAAACCAACCTGTTCCGACCTAATTCAGTGCATCAACACACACAGCACAGTGAATGGATTATAGGATGGTAGATAAGGAGGAGGAGACGGAGAAGAAGAAGCAAGAAGAAGCAAAAGCGAGAAGAAGAAGAGAAGAAGAAGAAGAAGAAGAAGAAGAAGAAGAAGAAGAGAAGAAGAAGAAAAGAGAAGAAGAAGAAGAAGAGAGAAGAAGAAGAAGAAGAAGAAGAAGAAGAAGAAGAAGAAGAAGAGAAGAAGAAGAAGAAGAAGAAGAAAGGAGAAGAAAAAGAAGAAGAAGAAGAAGGAGAGAAGCGAGGAGAAGAAGGAGAGAAGCGAGGAGAAGAAGAAGAGAAGAAGAAGAAGAAGAAGAAGAAGAAGAAGAAGAAGAAGAAGAGGATGAAAAAGGAGAAGAAAAGAAGAGAAAGAAGTGGGAAAAGAAGAATCAGTAGGAGAATACAAAAAAGTTGGAGAAGAAGAAGTAGGTTATAAGCGAAAAAGCGAATAAATTGGAGAAAAATTAATAGAAAATAGGAAGTATATATGATGGTTAAAATATATGTGAGACAGGGAGAAGAGCTGTTAAGAAGAAAAAAGAGGAACTGGGAAGTGAAAGAAGTAAAAACTGACCTTGAAATCCTTCAGGAATAAACACTGCAGGAAGACATAGAGCAAAGAAGTCTAAGAGATTTCAAGATTTCAGAAAAATAAGATAGCGCTCAAAGATATGAGGGGTCTAGAGATAATGGTTTCCCACAAACCTGGGTGTAATATGATAAGCTGAGGTTGACAAAAAAAAATCAAGGAGAATAAGAAGAAGAGAGGCAGATATAAAGAGAAAGCAGGTGTTGGGGTCCAATTCAGTCATGGGCACGAATACAAAGAGCGGTGGTTGAATCAAAGGAAGATAATAAACCAGAAAATTACTTGAGAGCAAAATATTATTAATAATATTAAACGACATATTATAAAGAGAATTCACAATATAAAGCAAGCACATGATTAACATTGTTTGATATCTCTGTCTGTCGTTATACAAAACTGATAGCTATCATTTCCTAGCTCCGCAATGTTGTCAAATCGTTTGTAAGTTATGAATAAATTTAATAAACCAATATATTATACCAGAATATTTTATTTCAACTATGTAAATTTATTATTAAAAGAATTACAGTATAAAAAGCTTGTAATATGAGTGATGCTACTTTTTGTAATATTGTAATAAATAAATAAAAATAGTATATATTTTACAAGTGAAAATAATACTATTTCATCATTATAACATCTTTATAGTCAACTATTATTAATAAAAACAATATAAAACCTTGTAGTACCCTTTATTATTAAAAACTTTGAAATATTTCAACGACTAGTTTCGACCCTAACTTAGGTCATTTTTAAGTTGAAATCAACTTTTTTTCAACGATTATTTTATATTATATCAAATAGGCCGGGATGACTTGAAGCACAGATATCTACTATGGAAGGCGGTGGTAGAAGAAAATTAGCTGCGCTGACTTCCTATAATTTCCACTGACTTAATGACTATTTCACTACAGCTCAACTATTTCAACTATTCAACTACAGTTCAACTATTCCAATCAATTTCACTACAGTTCAACTATTTCAACTGTAAACTGAGTTTATATCACAGCTAAACTAAAACAATCATTTTGACTTCCATTCAATACATTGTTGGCCACATGAATGAAATTAACAAATTTAATTATTAAAAATAAAAATCTTGAAATGGATGGAATTTTCCCCATTTAAGGACGTCATCAATTATTGTTTGATTGAATGGATTGTTAACTACTAATTAGCTATTAGTTATTAGTTAACTACTAAGCAGCTGATAATTTCGTCGTCAACAAATTTATTGAATAAAATGAAAAATGAATGAAATTTTTCCTATTGAGAGTCAACACCAATAATAATTGTTCTATTGAATAGAAGATTTTTTACTATAATTATGTTCTATGAGATCCACAAATTACATTGAGTAGAATCCTATACTATTAAACAAGCAATTTCTGTTTATATCTATGTTTGAATGTCACCGGATCTCGAAAACGGCTCTCACGAAATTTGGAACATAGTAGGTTTATAATATAACAATTAGATTGCACTAGGTCTCATCCCTGGGAAAAATCGCTGAAGGACATTAAAAGGATAATAATATTATTCATCCTTGGAAAAGCAGCTGATAATTTCGTCGTCTGTCGGTAATGGAAGATGCGAGTGCGTGTGTGGGAGTGAGACAAAATTATTACTCAGCTATTGAAAATATTGCAATCATACAATCAGGTGCCAGTTGCACAAAAGCCGGTAGAATTTTTATCCTGATTAATTCCAGGAGAACCAATCAGAGAAGACTTATTTTTAAAATGGTCTTCTCTGATTTGGTTCACGTGAAATTAATCAGGATTAAAATTTAACCGGCTTTTATGCAACCGGGCCTTTGTGACAGAGATTTTTGCATTCCACTGGGAATTAATCTCAATACACTGTGATTAGATAGTACCTTTCTCTATGAACTATGAATATTATAATCATTACCTCTTTCGTAATAAATTTTCCATGCTTTTGTACTCCAGAGCGAAGCTCGGTCCCCCGATATTAATTATTATTTACTACACATTTTATGAGATCCACAAATTTCATTGAATAGAATAATTATTTACTAAATGTATGAGATCAAAAACATTGAACAAAATAGAAAAAGAATGGAATTTTTTCAATTGAGACGCCACCTACTGCTTCCACCCCATCCCTTAATGCGGCTGCCACACCAAACAAATCGATAAAAGGTTATTCACTTCCTTTCCTTTTCAAGTACATTCTTGACACTCCCTTCCCACAACTCTCAAACAGTGTAGGAAATCCTCATCTATCATATTTTGTCCCTATAGAGAGTAGACACACATCAGACTAACAGAACTGTTTGAACGGGAAGCTATATTATCAGTTATTTATAAGGAATGCCGACACAGGGTAGCCTATAGGGAACACACATTAGAAATTAGGAAACAATATTGTATTTGCTTTTTGCCATGTATTTGATTGTTTATCTATTTTTTGAATAAAAGTAGAAGATTTAGAAGATGAAGAAGTTTAACGTGAAGCTCTATTCTATAGAGTTCTTTGCTATGAGTGATCCATCATAGATTACAAAGATGAGATAACAAGCTATCTATCATGGTGGTGATAGGAGGGTAATGGAACTTCAATGGCCCCCGCTACAATAGTTCCCATCAATAATTTTATAATATTAAATTAATTAGTGGTGGTGGTAGGGGGGTAATGGACCTTTAATGGACTCGCTACAATATTTCCCATCAATAATTTTATAATATTAAATTAAATTAATTAGTGGTAGAGATAGGGGAGTAACGGACCTTTACTGGTCCCCGCTACAATATTTTCCATCAATAATTAAATTAAATTAATTAGTAGTAATTAATGTAGTATGGAGGGGAGAGAAAGATAGATAGATGTAAGAGCTAGATTGAGAGAGCTATAAAAAGTAAAAATAATAAAGAGTCACCGGAGATAAAATGAAGCTATAATAAAAATAGAGGAAAAATGATTAATAACTGAATGAAAAGAAGTGGAGAACAAGGTAAGAGATAATGAAATGGGAGATAATGGAGGTAATGAAAGAGAATAGAATAATTTGAGAACGTAAGAAGAGGTTGGAAAGTAGGAACTGCACGTAGAATTAGGAACCATTATAAGTAGAAAAGAGATCTGAAAGACATTTAATAGAATAGACATTTGAGAGATAGATATTTTGGAAAAAGATGAGGGAGATACCAGTTAATAAGGAACTAGTTGAAACATGTTAAAGCGAAGTGAGAAACATTTTGAAATAAGCAAGAGAAAGTTTGAGATTGAGAATAAGATGATATAGAATAAAGAAATCATAGAAAAAATTATTCAGATCAATTAAGTATGTTATTCTGATGACCACACAAATAAGCCTTCGCAGGACTGTACGATAGTTTAAAATTAAAACTTTATAAAATTGAAAGGTGCACGATTGCTGAAGTCATAAAGAAGAATCTTTTCAAGAGAAAACTAATAATTTTGTCTCAAACAAGCCAAAGTTAAAAGATAGAGGAAAATTCAATTTTTGAATGATTGGAATTTGATTCTTATAGGAAATAGAATTTCTTATTTCCTTAAATTATTGACAAGTTCATATTGAGCTGATTGTCATAGTTGGTTGACGTGAAATTAATCAGGATTAAAATTTAACCGGCTTTTATGCAACCGGGCCTTTGTGACAGAGATTTTTGCATTCCACTGGGAATTAATCTCAATACACTGTGATTAGATAGTACCTTTCTCTATGAACTATGAATATTATAATCATTACCTCTTTCGTAATAAATTTTCCATGCTTTTGTACTCCAGAGCGAAGCTCGGTCCCCCGATATTAATTATTATTTACTACACATTTTATGAGATCCACAAATTTCATTGAATAGAATAATTATTTACTAAATGTATGAGATCAAAAAGTTCATTGAACAAAATAGAAAAAGAATGGAATTTTTTCAATTGAGACGCCACCTACTGCTTCCACCCCCATCCCTTCAATGCGGCTGCTACACCAAACAAATCGATAAAAGGTTATTCACTTCCTTTCCTTTTCAAGTACATTCTTGACACTCCCTTCCCACAACTCTCAAACAGTGTAGGAAATCCTCATCTATCATATTTTGTCCCTATAGAGAGTAGACACACATCAGACTAACAGAACTGTTTGAACGGGAAGCTATATTATCAGTTATTTATAAGGAATGCCGACACAGGGTAGCCTATAGGGAACTCATATTAGAAATTAGGAAACAATATTGTATTTGCTTTTTGCAATGATTGTTTATCTATTTTTTGAATAAAAGTATAAGATTTAGAAGATGAAGAAGTTTAACGTGAAGCTCTATAGAGTTCTTTGCTATGAGTGATCCATCATAGATTACAAAGATGAGATAACAAGCTATCTATCATGGTGGTGATAGGAAGGTAATGGAACTTCAATGGCCCCCGCTACAATAGTTCCCATCAATAATTTTATAATATTAAATTAATTAGTGGTGGTGGTAGGGGGGGTAATGGACCTTTAATGGACTTCGCTACAATATTCCCCATCAATAATTTTATAATATTAAATTAAATTAATTAGTGGTAGAGATAGGGGAGTAACGGACCTTCACTGGTCCCTGCTACAATATTTTCCATCAATAATTAAATTAAATTAATTAGTAGTAATTAATGTAGTATGGAGGGGAGATAAAGATAGATAGATGTAAGAGCTAGATTGAGAGAGTTATAAAAAAGTAAAAATAATAAAGAGTCACCGGAGATAAAATGAAGCTATAATAAAGAATAGAGGAAAAATGATTAATAACTGAATGAAAAGAAGTGGAGAACAAGGTAAGAGATAATGAAATGGGAGATAATGGAGGTAATGAAAGAGAATAGAATAATTTGAGAACGTAAGAAGAGGTTGGAAAGTAGGAACTGCACGTAGAATTAGGAACCATTATAAGTAGAAAAGAGATCTGAAAGACATTTAATAGAATAGACATTTGAGAGATAGATATTTTGGAAAAAGATGAGGGAGATACCAGATAATAAGGAACTAGTTGAAACATGTTAAAGCGAAGTGAGAAACATTTTGAAATAAGCAAGAGAAAGTTTGAGATTGAGAATAAGATGATATAGAATAAAGAAATCATAGAAAAAATTATTCAGATCAATTAAGTATGTTATTCTGATGACTACACAAATTAGCCTACGCAGGACTGTACGATAGTTTAAAATTAAAACTTTATAAAATTGAAAGGTGCACGATTGCTGAAGTCATAAAGAAGAATAGAGAAGAATCTTTTCAAGAGAAAACTAATAATTTTGTCTCAAACAAGCCAAAGTTAAAAGATAGAGGAAAATTCAATTTTTGTATGATTGGAATTTGATTCTTATAGGAAATAGAATTTCTTATTTCCTTAAATTATTGACAAGTTCATATTGAGCTGATTGTCATAGTTGGTTGAGCCTGATCGGTTTAGTATAATAGATCTATTGTGATCTTTAATTTATATGTACTATTTTTAAATTGTGATCAACTCAACGCTATTAATCTAGAAAAGTTTTCTAGAATTATTTCATGTTTGATAAACGCCTCCCCTCTTCCCTCTATTCTTGTACCGAATACTATTTCACCTTAGAAAACAAGAAAAATTAAATCAATTTTTGAACTGAAAAGCAAATTAGCAGCAATTGTTAATTGTAATATCTTACGTTTCCATCTAAAAAATATCTACAGTAGGCTATTTATTATCCTATGTTCTATGGAATTCGTTTAAGGTGTAAGTTGGAGTTCACAATCCTGTCTGTCTACTTAGCAAGCCATGAAGCCAATGAAAATAAATAGATTTTAAGCTTACTCATCGGATTAAACACATTTTTGTCACATTCATCCATTGCTAACAGTGGTTTCTTTAGAATGCAGTAAAATGCAACATTTTAAAACAAATTTACAATCTTATTGCATTCAGACAAAAGTTTCCTACAAAAGAATAGACAACATAAAATAGTTGAGAAAAAGAAAAGGAATAGTTGAGAAATAGCTTAGAGAATTAAGAAAAGTAAGAAAATCTTGAGAGTCCAGAACAAGGCAAAATAAAGGTGTGGTACGATTATAGAAAGAGGCAAAAAAGAGAGAAAAAAATAAACAATATTTCTACACAGACTTCCATAAACAGAATTAAATTTGAGCGAAAAATTCCCACAAATTGTTGTGAATTGTTAATTCAAAACAATTCATGTGTAATTGTTAATGAAAACAAGAAACAAAACAACATTTTTATCAAAAACGATTTACCATCTATTCAAGCGATAAGTTGGTGGGATTCCAGACTAAGAAAAATAGTCAACAAGGTTGAAATTAATTTATGAAAAGTATATAAAATTTTCCAAGTCCGTTTGAACTACAGAAAAATTTTAATTATAAATTTAACATTGATAACATAAATAAGAATAAATGGAAGTGCCGTTAGTAGTTTAGTTATAATGTTCACAGCCAACTATAACCTACAAAATAACGTAGATAATCTCGTATACATACTTCCCCTCACATTAAAACAATGCACTGAAGATACCAAAACAATAAGAAATTATATTGACAGGCCGTGCATTGAATTTATAAGCTAAACTCATTTCTTGACTTATTCAAGCGGGAAGAATAGTATGTTTCATAACATTATTTCTTGTTTCCCGCCTTTATGTTATCCGCGTGGAGCTAAAGAAGAAGAGGAAGAATACGGAGAAGAAAGGAATTCGTTCATAGCTGGAATGAACTGCTTTGAACCGGTAAATACGGCTACCTAATCCAAGATTGCTTCAACCACAACCATCCTGAAGAGTGAAGATGAAATACCTACAAAAATTATTATTAAACCTTAAATATCATCATAATCACTGTACTCATGAATTTATAAAATGTGTATTTTTATGTTTGTAATTAATCCTTGCTACAACTGCGATACCTTATTTAAAGCATGTACAAAAAGAAATGAAGATTACAAACCACAATTTCTTAGTGGATTGAATAAAAATTAAGAAAGAACAAAAAATTAAAGGACTATCTTACCTCTTTTCTAATGTGGTTTTCAACAAAATTACAAATATATAACTTAAAACATGTTTTTGAGAGTTTTTTTTTTGTTTTATTTTAATCTTATTATTAGATTAATTAGATTTTTTGAATAATTAGATTATTTTACCTAGATAAGGGTTTTGAATATTTAAAAACACTCAACTTTAGCCTCTACATCCATTACTAATTAAATTTAATAGTGTTCTATGGACTAAAGATGCAATTCCTTATAGGTATTCTAACAGCGCCGCTCGAGCAGCGCAGCCATAGGCAGGTTTGAATGCTTCAAGAGCTTCCTGCTTATACCTGCGCAGCTTGAGCCGCGCTGCTAGAACGTTTGAAAGTAAAAGTTAGAAAAAGATCATAGTTGTACTGTAAAATCTATTAATATTAAAACTGTAAAAACTATAAAACCAATTTTATAATTTTTAACAAATAATGTTGTTAAAGAAATGATTATATACATTTAAATAGTAATAAAACTTGATAAAATTGTGAGAAATGGCTCACGACTAAAGCCGATTGGATAGAGAGGATTGTTTAGATTGCAAATGTACATTATTTTTGCAATCAAAATTCTTAAGAAATTACCTGCTGGTTGGTTTATCTTCGCCCATTCCAATATTGAATGATGTGGAAGTCATTTTCAATGAAATTTTAAAAGCAAAGCACTAATATAGGACCGAAAATTAACAGATTACTACAAAGAATGATGCGGTACACACAGAACTCAACAGCTGCTGTTGGAATACTGGATTTTCATTTTCAAACGAAACGAATTATTCGTAGTGGTCACAAGAAACAGCTGGTACTTGCCGTGCAAGCTTTGCATGCAACATGAGTCAAATCAGCAACTGAATGCTACAAATAATCGATTCTCTCTACAGAATAAATAATTTAAAAATGGATAATTACAATTAAGCTCATTATATTAGATTAAAATACCAGTAACGCTCAAATATTATTTTATTCAAGTGTTTTCTCATGTCAAAGATATTAAATGACTAGCTTTCCGATTAGCGAGATCGCCTGCTGATTGTTTTGTTTCGTTTGAAAACAAAAATGGCGCTTTGGAACGATATGTCACCGTTGATGTTCATTGCTATTTTCCAGAGTTTATTTAGTTATTCTATGCTTTTATACCTTTAGCATTGCATAAATGTACATATTATGATCTGTAATGTTATATAGTATAGCTTCTCAAGTTTTTAACTAACTAGTTTCTTAATAATTTATAAATTTGCAGGTTGATAGGTTAGAAAAATGATAAATCAAGCCGGAGTTGAAGCTTTATATTCGGCAACTTATGTTGAAAATTACCTGGACTGTGTAGAAAATCTACCAGATGATCTTCAAAGACAATTGTCTCGTATGCGAGAGTTGGATATTTCTTATCAAGGTAAATTACACAGCTATTAACAATTTTTAGTGAGTTGACTTTTAAAAAGTGACACATTTTTTTGCTTACGGTACATATCCATATTGTTTGTGTAATTATTTCAAGTTCTTGATAGTTTCAATAGAACTCAAACTATTATTTGAATCAATAAAACTTATTAAATTAAATAAATTATTAACCTTAGAGTAGAGGTAGGTACGACACCATAGTTCTTTTCTTTGGCAGCTCTTCAGTGTTTACACGTGTAATATTTTTCCAAATTCTAACAATTTGGAACAAATTCAAGAGTTTTAAATTGTCAGAATATATGGTTTTATATTTATTCAAATAAATTTAATTTTAACAAATTTCAAAAACTGTAAATTCTGCTGGCCTACTTATTTGTCTTTAGATAATCATTTTCTTTTTACTATATTGATTACTGCCACAATCTAGAAAATTTGGAACATATGCCTCATATTATGGGACATTATCTTTTTATGCTATCTTTTACTTACTTTACATTATTCGTCTCCCCAGCAGTATTGAGGCTGAATCAGGAGTCGTAATTCTTTACATTGATTATCCCTGTGTATGTATTGTTTCCTGTATATCCCTGTGTATCAGTTTTTTAGTCGGTGTTGAGATAGATTTAGGATTATTTATTTAATCATTCAGAAATACAGAAAAGTAGTACAGGCTTATAAGCCCAAAACGGTTCCAATTCTAATTTATACAACAGTCTAAATGTAGCTAGGTTATGTGTCACTTAATCATCATTCATTAGGTTGTGTTGGTTTCGCAGCTTGTAGTTGTAAAGATCCGATCTCAGTGAGGGATTTGTCTCCTTTGCTTGCACTATTTATTCCAATATGTAGAGCGATATTACTGTCAGGATTTTGCTGCTCTTGAACAGGTCTCAGTGTTCAATTCTATCCACTCCTAATAGGGGGAGTCCGGTCCCACTAGACGTTAAACCTGCACATGCAGACCAGAGTATATAATACCGTTCTTATTGCTCTTTTTTGGATTTTTAGTATTCTCTCAAGGTTAGTTTGTGCTGTTGAACCTCAAACCCGGGGCTACTTAATGGCCTATATGAATAAAACCAGAGCAAATGCTCATGACCAAGAGCATGGAGCATAAGGTTTTGCTCATGAGCATTAGGTAGAAGCATAAGCATTTGCTCATTTTTATATGAATAAGCTCTGGAGCAAATGCTCACGTATTTTAAAGGGTTTTCATCAGCTGATTCGCCTTTGTGGCCTTACTTTGTTTTTATAGCTCACGTAAGCGCTAAATAGGCAAGTAGGGAGACACCGCTTGTGTTTGCGTCGTCAGCTCTGTTTTCTATTTATGAATTGAGTTTTAGGTTAGTTGAGTTTAGAATTTTGAAATAATAGCGTGAAATAATGGTGATATATATCGTGGTTGAATCTAAAAAGAGTTTTATAGTTCTCAACTATTGGTTGTGATCGTATCTGGTATAGTTTCCTCTTCCTCATACGAATTAGTTGAGCCATTTACTATGAGCAAAAGGTGATAATCTGCTCTAGACTAGACTCACCTTTTTTGAAGCATTTGCTTTAAAAGTTGAGCAAATGCTCTAGTTTATTCATACAATTTTGAGTATAAGCTTTTATTTTTGAGCAAATGCTCAAACTATTTTTTTTGATGAGCATGAGCAAAAGGTTTAGCTCACGTTTATTCATAGAAAATGAAGCAAATGATTAACTTTATTCATATCGCCAATTATCTATGATATTATGCAATTGTATGTATGAACTTGTACAGAAATAAGTTTGAATTGATTATTGTTTCAGCATTCTTGAAAGAAGTGGAATCACAACAGGACGCGTTGCGCAACCACAGTGACAACCATCTGCGACGAAAGGCGCTGCACAGAGTGCAGACTGCGCTGATTTCGGCCCAAGAAGTCGGAGACGAGAAGTTGCAACTGGCACAAGCCGTACAGGACTTAATCGAAAACAAATCCAGGCAGTTGGACATCGATTACAAAAATCTTGGTAAATAACTAACTTTTTGTGTAGTTGAGAAGTTGATATTGTGGTAATTATTCATATTGAATGAAAAAGACTGAGAAATTGTCAAAAAACCACTGATTTATTGATAATTAGAAAACTTTCTAACTATCAATAAATCAGTGGTTTTTTGACAATTTCTCAGTCTTTTCATTCAATGTAAATAACTAAATTAGTAACATCTACACTTTTTCCATAACGGACGGCAGAATGATTTTACGCACAGATATGAGTCTACAGTGAGACCCACGTTATATTTATTTATTTCATTTCATTCAGTACCTATATTCAGTGCAGTCGCCAGACAGACTTCGTCAAAGTATAAAACAATTTACTTTTTTCATGTATTTGAACACGTCATGCAGTCAATTATTAAGTAAATAATTGAAAACTTTTATGTTTTTAATTATTTACTTAATAATTGACTGCATGTCGTGTTTAAATACATAAAAAAGTGTGTTAATACATAGCAGCTCGGAATGGATCAAGAAACCATCACCTATAAAACAATTAATACACAAATAACTAGATATGGCTGCAGATAGGTCGTTTCATGTGGCTCTGTAGATGGACTGCAATACTGAATCATGAAACAATCTCAAACTGGTCCACAA
This sequence comes from Nilaparvata lugens, assembly GCF_014356525.2. Classification (NCBI taxonomy): domain Eukaryota; kingdom Metazoa; phylum Arthropoda; class Insecta; order Hemiptera; family Delphacidae; genus Nilaparvata; species Nilaparvata lugens. Next base: position 5,691,869 of record NC_052510.1, on the reverse strand, counting down.
GTCCACTGGTCTCATCATCTCTCGTGAGTACAGAGGGTAGTTGATGAGTTTCTCACGTACCAGCCTACAAAACTTCCACTGATCTCCTACAAAAGGGGTAGGCCTATAATCATGGATTTGTCAAATTTATACCACAAGAAAATGTGTGCTATCCTCTTAAATCTCCAACTTGAGGTTTGTAATATTCATTGAACTCCTCCACTGAATATGAACCAATTATTGACAGCAGCTTCCTTCTCAGTTGAATTCTAAATTTCCTCCCTGATAATTCTTTTAAGTGGGATGGCAATAGGTTGTACATTTGAATACCTGAGCTCCGTATACCTTGTTCATACATGCTACTGCGGTGCGCATCCTCTCAAGTTACTTCTGTAGTTTTTGTCAAATATTCATAAAATGCTTCTCCTGTATTAAATTCTTGTATATGTTTTACTTTCCTTGCCCTATTACCATAGGTAAGGAAAATATTGCTTTCCGAAAAAATTAAGGTACACTAATTTCAAGTTTTCTATACGTCTTAAGGAACCCTGATCCCAAAAACATTATTTTTGGGTGTTGGTCTGTGTGTGTGTATGTCTGTGAACACCATAACTCCATTCCTAATTAACCGATTGACTTGAAATTTTAAACGTAAGGTCCTTATATCATGAGGATCCGATAATAACTGAAATTCAATTCAAGATGGCGGAAAAAATGGCGGATGATTACTAAAAAACCATGTTTTTCACGTTTTTCTCAAAAACGGCTCTAACGATTTTCTTCAACTTTATACCGTGGATAGCTATTTATAAGCCCTATCAACTGACATGAGTCTCATTTCTGGGAAAATTGCAGTAATATTCTTGAGAAAAATGGCGGATAATTACTAAAAAACCATGTTTTTCACGATTTTCTCAAAAATTACTTGACCGATTTTTTCAAATTCATACCCTGTATAGTTATTTATCATATCTATCAACTGGCAAGAGTCGTTTTCCTGGGAAACTAATGGGGGGTCCACCCCATCCTTGAGAAATGGACTTTGTAACCTCTTTCTCGTGCATGAGGTAGGTAGAGCAGTTTATAAAAAGAACACATAGTCGAGATATTTCATCTGTAGAACAGCTGTTTTAACGACTTTAAAAAATCATCGAATTTCACAATTTACACAAAGGAAAAATTACTCTGAAAACAATTATATATACACATATACAGTAGTCTGATCGTAGATTCAAATATGTTGCCGCCAATCGTCATAATTTTATTCCCCTAAATTATTCTCGCCTTTAAGAATGAGGCTTACAGTTCAATGAGCAAGGAAGGTGGGTGAGTGTGCCGCACCAGATTTTTTTATGAAGCAGATTGTTTCAAAAAAATATATATGCTTGGGAGTGGAAGAATTTCAAGTTCTAAACTTGTTCGAATTGATTCCCCAATCATCACCCTCAAGGCCCACTTTTGTAATCTGAACTCCTCCACCACATCACTAGAATTTCCTCAAAAATTCCTGGTTTCCGTAATTTTATTTATTCTAGTGGTTTGAATAAGCTCTATTTTCTTTCTATTGACATGTTTGCTGTACCTAGTTGTTCGAACTCACTGCCGGCGCACAAGTTTTTCTTTGACGGTAGTGCCATTTTGTAAGTTAGAATATTTATTTTATCAATCTGTATTATCATAGAGAAACAATAGCATAAGTAGATATCCCATGGTATGTCGCAACTTTTACTGATATCTCAAGCTGATAGTCCACGTAGGTTTTTCCCGTGAAGCTTCATGACGCTGGTAGTCTCTCAAATTGTGCCGTTCATACACTCTTACCCGGTCAAAAAAGTAAAAATCTACAATAATCGACAGTAATCGGCTTGAGATAACAGTAAAAGTTGCGACATAAACGCCCTATACCATGGGGTATCTACTTACGCTATTGTTTCTTTATGGTATTATTTTAGTGCAAATTAATGAATTTGAATAATTCCGTAGGTTAGGAGTGTTATAATAGCAGTATTTGACTGGCATTGGTGTTGCTATCCTTGTCTACCATTCGACAAAGCAGATATCACTATCTATGTCTAGCTCTGCAACGTTGCCACCTCCTTTTTTAACAATGTAGAAATATAATTATAGTCTGTGCAAACCTTAGTCTTATGGAGTACAGCGCTGCCAGATTTCACAGAATCCAGAGAGCCTGTGAGCTTATTGTGTGAGAGAGAGAGAGCGAAAACGAGAGCTTTGACCATTCTGATAGAATCAGCATGAAAATGGCAACCGTGTGCTCCTATCATTCTATTGAAGTAACATTGGCCATAAAGCCCCGTTCTGCAATGTAAGGCTTGCACGGACTATACCAAAAACATTATTTTTGGGTGTTGGTCTGTGTGTGTGTATGTCTGTGAACACCATAACTCCATTCCTAATTAACCGATTGACTTGAAATTTTAAACGTAAGGTCCTTATATCATGAGGATCCGATAATAACTGAAATTCAATTCAAGATGGCGGAAAAAATGGCGGATGATTACTAAAAAACCATGTTTTTCACGTTTTTCTCAAAAACGGCTCTAACGATTTTCTTCAACTTTATACCGTGGATAGCTATTTATAAGCCCTATCAACTGACATGAGTCTCATTTCTGGGAAAATTGCAGTAATATTCTTGAGAAAAATGGCGGATAATTACTAAAAAACCATGTTTTTCACGATTTTCTCAAAAATTACTTGACCGATTTTTTTCAAATTCATACCCTGTATAGTTATTTATCATATCTATCAACTGGCAAGAGTCGTTTTCCTGGGAAACTAATGGGGGGTCCACCCCATCCTTGAGAAATGGACTTTGTAACCTCTTTCTCGTGCATGAGGTAGGTAGAGCAGTTTATAAAAAGAACACATAGTCGAGATATTTCATCTGTAGAACAGCTGTTTTGACGACTTTTAAAAAATCATCGAATTTCACAATTTACACAAAGGAAAAATTACTCTGAAAACAATTATATATACACATATACAGTAGTCTGATCGTAGATTCAAATATGTTGCCGCCAATCGTCATAATTTTATTCCCCTAAATTATTCTCGCCTTTAAGAATGAGGCTAACAGTTCAATGAGCAAGGAAGGTGGGTGAGTGTGCTGCACCAGATTTTTTATGAAGCAGATTGTTTCAAAAAAATATATATGCTTGGGAGTGGAAGAATTTCAAGTTCTAAACTTGTTCGAATTGATTCCCCAATCATCACCCTCAAGGCCCACTTTTGTAATCTGAACTCCTCCACCACATCACTAGAATTTCCTCAAAAATTCCTGGTTTCCGTAATTTTATTTATTCTAGTGGTTTGAATAAGCTCTATTTTCTTTCTATTGACATGTTTGCTGTACCTAGTTGTTCGAACTCACTGCCGGCGCACAAGTTTTTCTTTGACGGTAGTGCCATTTTGTAAGTTAGAATATTTATTTTATCAATCTGTATTATCATAGAGAAACAATAGCATAAGTAGATATCCCATGGTATGTCGCAACTTTTACTGATATCTCAAGCTGATAGTCCACGTAGGTTTTTCCCGTGAAGCTTCATGACGCTGGTAGTCTCTCAAATTGTGCCGTTCATACACTCTTACCCGGTCAAAAAAGTAAAAATAGACAATAATCGACAGTAATCGGCTTGAGATAACAGTAAAAGTTGCGACATAAACGCCCTATACCATGGGGTATCTACTTACGCTATTGTTTCATTATGGTATTATTTTAGTGCAAATTAATGAATTTGAATAATTCCGTAGGTTAGGAGTGTTATAATAGCAGTATTTGACTGGCATTGGTGTTGCTATCCTTGTCTACCATTCGACAAAGCAGATATCACTATCTATGTCTAGCTCTGCAACGTTGCCACCTCCTTTTTTAACAATGTAGAAATATAATTATAGTCTGTGCAAACCTTAGTCTTATGGAGTACAGCGCTGCCAGATTTCACAGAATCCAGAGAGCCTGTGAGCTTATTGTGTGAGAGAGAGAGAGAGCGAAAACGAGAGCTTTGACCATTCTGATAGAATCAGCATGAAAATGGCAACCGTGTGCTTCTATCATTCTATTGAAGTAACATTGGCCATAAAGCCCCGTTCTGCAATGTAAGGCTTGCACGGACTATACCAACAAATATTTCAATATCAATTATGAAAATTTGTTATCTAATCATTAAAAATTATATTTCTTGCGGCATAAAACAAAACTAATTATTTTAAACAAGAAGCCAGATTTCACAGAATCCAGAGAGCCTGTGAGCTTATTGTGTGAGAGAGAGAGAGCGAAAACGAGAGCTTTGACCATTCTGATAGAATCAGCATGAAAATGGCAACCGTGTGCTTCTATCATTCTATTGAAGTAACATTGGCCATAAAGCCCCGTTCTGCAATGTAAGGCTTGCACGGACTATACCAACAAATATTTCAATATCAATTATGAAAATTTGTTATCTAATCATTAAAAATTATATTTCTTGCGGCATAAAACAAAATTAATTATTTTAAACAAGAATGAACAGTTAATATTACATCAAAATTATACCGGTATCAGCTATCTTTTACAGTGACAAGGCAGAATGAACAGTTAATATTACATCAAAATTATACCGGTATCAGCTATACTCTACAGTAGGCAGTGACAAGGCAGAATGAACAGTTAATATTGCATCAAAATTGGACTATACCGGTATCAGCTATCTTTTACAGTGACAAGGCAGAGAATCGGCAACGCTGTTCTGCTATCTTTCTCGACTGCCATTATAACGTGGACTACTACTATAGTGAGAGTAGGTTTAACCCACTTGTGAGGGACTCTCTATTCCCGAGTAGAGTGTCCAGCCATGTAGGGGGCATTCAACGTTGTTGCCACACCCCCAACACTGGATGCATACCCACTAAACTGCCTAGTGTACCCCAAGACTGCAATCCTCTCAGAGTAATTACTTTAGTCTACTCATGGTAGGCTATACGAAATCTGGAGTACAGATGATCTGCACCTAATGATGCATTTCCTTAGTGACGACTCTAATGCCCGGTTGCAGAGTTGTCACATAAAGTTAAAATCAGGCATTTAACTTATTTATGAAGCCATAACTCCACTTTTCGTTGCACAGATGTCAAAGTAAACTATAGCTCCCATAAAACTAAAAACGCCCAATTAAACACATGATTTCGTTGCAGAGTCGTTAAAAAGAGCTTATTTATGTCTCCAACAGCTAAAAACGGTAATTTAAGTTATGGGCCCGAAGTCGTGCTGTTAAATCCAATATCTACACTCGCCCAAAGACCTTAAAAATGCATAGACTCACATGCAGCGCTAGTGTCGTACTTGGAATTGAAATCTGCCATTGAGGGGGCAACCTATACGATTATTACATATCAATGCCTTTGTAATCTGTAATATTACAAATATATGTAATGTAAATATTATGTAATCTGTAATATTACAAATATATAGATATAATATCTTGTGCTAAAATACCCCAATGGTGGCCTTCAATTTCAATAAGAGCTATCATTGGGAAGGCATAGGCATTGTGGGTCTATATCTCTTTAAGGTCTTTGCACTCGCCAAATGCATTTTAGAAGTTGTGATAGCTTTTTTTGAAAGATGTTTATTAAAAACCATCTGTAATATTATCGCTAAATATGGTGAGAAATCTCGCCAAAAGCCAAGATTCGCCATTATGATTTATCAATTTTATGTGAGGTCTTTTAGGTCTGTTCACAGTGATGTCGATCAAAACTTTGCCCAATGCCAAGACATTGGTTGGATAGAAGCATGTACGGAAAAAAGTGAATAGAGCTGCAGTGTGACTTATGTGTGATGCTAATTCGAGATATAGCTAAATGGGCTTCGACAAACGACTGTGCAACGACCAACCATTTATGTCAGTGATTTTAAACTATGTCTCACATAGCTATGTTTGATTTTATGTAACGACTCTGCAACCGGGCATCAGATTCTAATCTGTAGATTCTTAATCTGTATAAAACCCCTATACTGCAGTAGACTATAGCCTTCAATACAGCCGACAAGCGGCTAGAATAGTAGAGTTGTCGCTAAGGAATGACACCTTTAGGGCTGTTTGCACAGTGACAAACTAAATTTCATTTTAAACTGGATTAAATCCGTATCAAGTCTCATTTGTTATAATATGATTCATGTTGAGTCCAAGCCACCAGCTGATTAAATTCCGTTCAAGCTTTGACTGTGCAAACGTCCCTTAGTGTGTCACCATAGAGAAAAAGTGTCCCTTCTCCCCATAAGGCTCGCACAAGGCTTCTGGAGGTGTCATTCGTAAGTGCTAGTATATTAACTTTTCGTTATTTGTATTATTATATAAAATTATCAACACATTTCAAATAATATAAATATAATTATATTACTATAATTCAACTATAAACTATAATATTAGTATTTTACATTTTACCTTTGAAATCTCACACTATTGAGGTTTTCACGCTTCAGGAAACCCTTAATCAGTGGTCTCCCCTACACTCCCCGACCCATCCACTACTACAGGAGGAGTAACACAAATCTACACATTCCAATAAATTGAATAACTTCCAATAATTCGGAAACTTATTCCCAAAACATAACCCATTGTAAATTAGGAATATTTATACGAAAATTTCAAGTAAATCAGTCCAGTAGTTCAGACGTGTTGATGCGTCATTCGTGAATTTCATATCCCGTGCATGTATAAACCAACGATATTCTTAGAATATTGTAGATTAAAGATTACATATTTGTATATTGTATTTTATTTATAATGAATGTCGTATGTGACCTGACCTGGCTTATGAACTCTGACTCAAATAAAGATCAGTGAATCGTGATTCGAATAAGAGCAGTGGCGCCATTTCACCGAACTGCTAGGGGGCAAAAACCAAGAGGTATGAGGGGGGGGCAAGGAATACCCTAAAGGATAGAGGGTCCTGGGTTTTTCCCCATAAATGTTACATTCGAAGATGTTATTATATGCTTCATTTTTTTCCAGTTTTATACAAATTTGGTTGAAGTATCAATACAAACAAATACATTATTAGTTACTAAATCATTAAATATTTATTAGAAAGACCTAACTAAATCATTAAATATTTATTAGAAAGGCCTAAAGAGAGGCCCTAAAGTAGGAATACACTGAAACAGATTTCTTAAAAATCATGGAAACCGATAAATGTTTCTTTTACAATGACAATTTCAACAATTTCATTGGGTATCATATAATAATTGGAAAATAACTGTCAGTTAGAAAGCTAAAGAAACATTAAGCTGTTCCCATAATTCTCATCAACTCTGTGTACATACACTTTTGATTGTCTGATTGTGCCCTTTCTATTGCTCTCACTGTGACATCTTGCAAATTGTTAATTCTCACGTTGAAATTTATGCAATAACTCACTTATTGTGCCCTGATCAAGAATTGTACTACCCATTCTATATTTAAGCTTCAACTATACCACAGAGAAAAAATATATAATATTCTTTATTACTCCGTACCCGTAGTATTTTCAAATAATATAAATATAATTATATTACTATAATTCAATTTTAAACTATAATATTAGTATTTTACCTTTTACCTTTGAAATCTCACACTATTGAGGTTTGGAAGTGAAGGCAGTTTTGCTACATTGTTGATACTGTAGAAGAAATTATACTACTGCTGTTTAAAAAAAGTATTTTTAATCAGTATGAGATTCTAAGGATTCGTGTAGAATTATTAAATTAAGTCTATAAAAAAATAGACCCGCATTTTTCATTGTTTATCTGATATTTGGTGGGGGCCTAGGTTACCCCCCCCCCTAAATGGTGCCCCTGAATACGAGTTCACATAATAATTTCTGTCGTTTTCTTTCAGTTTCGTTTTCGGACCACGGCAAGGAGCAGGAGAACAGCGAACCAGTTGCCAAAGATACGCAACAAAAGGAGAACACCACAAAAGAGTATGAGGGCTCCGGCGGCGGTGGCGGAGGAAGTGGTGGTGGAGGAGGTGGTGGCGGTGGGGGAGGGGTTGGAGAGAGGGAGCGCGGCGAGAGGGGCGGGTCGGGAAACTCAGGTGGTGGGGGTAATTCGGGCAGCGGAGGGGCAAGCGAACAGCGACAGAACAAGCGGCCTCGGCGCAGTCGCGTGGAGACGGACGAAGTGGCGGTTGCGCCCGTGGCCGCCGAGCCGGCGCTCACCCCTCTGCCTCGCATCTCTGCCACGGTCGCCACCAAGAAGGGCGCCACCGTCAAGAAGAAGAAGCGCAAAACGAAGCAAACAGTCCAGCAGCGCGAGGAGACACCGCCCCGTGAGGACGAGATCCCGATCGACCCCGACGAGCCGACCTACTGTCTCTGCGACCAGATCTCCTACGGCGAGATGATTCTCTGCGACAACGACCTCTGTCCCATCGAGTGGTTCCACTTTTCGTGTGTGGCGCTCGCCACAAAGCCCAAGGGCAAGTGGTACTGTCCCAAGTGCCGCGGCGACCGGCCCAACCTCATGAAGCCCAAGGCACAGTTCCTCAAAGAACTCGAGCGCTACAACAAGGAGAAAGAGGAAAAGTCTTAGAACCTAACTCAACCTAGCTTTCACTCAACACTCGTTTCATAGTGACACAGTCAAACCATACAGAAAAGATACCATTATGCTGCATTAAAGGGGTTCATTCAACAAATACCAAGCTCGTTTCATAGTGACACAGTCAAACCATACAGAAAAGATACCATTATGCTGCATTAAAGGGGTTCATTCAACAAATACCAAGCTCGTTTCATAGTGACACAGTCAAACCATACAGAAAAGATACCATTATGCTGCATTAAAGGGGTTCATTCAACAAATACCAAGCTCGTTTCATAGTGACACAGTAAAACCATACAGAAAAGATACCATAATGCTGCATTAAAGGGGTTCATTCAACAAATACCAAGCTCGTTTCATAGTGACACAGTCAAACCATACAGAAAAGATACCATTATGCTGCATTAAAGGATTTCACTCAACAAATACTAAACTCGTTTCATAGTGACACAGTCAAACCATACAGAAAAGATACCATTATGCTGCATTAAAGGGGTTCATTCAACAAATACCAAGCTCGTTTCATAGTGACACAGTAAAACCATACAGAAAAGATACCATAATGCTGCATTAAAGGATTTCACTCAACAAATACTAAACTCGTTTCATAGTAACACAATCAAACCATACATAAGAAAATATAACAAAATGCTGGATCAAAGGGGTTCATTCAACAGATACCAAGCTCGTTTCACAGTAACACAATCAAACCATAAAGAAAAGATTGCCTAATGCTTTAGTGAGGTCCGCGTTATAATGGCAGTATTTGATAAGCATCAGTGTTGCTATCCTTGTCTATCATTCAACAAAGCAGATAGCGCTAACCTTTTCTGCCTCTGCAACGTTGCCAGATCGTTTTTCAACAATGTAGAAATATAATTAACTAACAAAATATTAAATCTCAATTATGAAATTTATTATTGAATCATTAAAAAATATATTTCCATGACAAATAAAATATAGTTGATTATTTTTAAGAAGAATGAAAAGTTAATATTCCGGTATCAGCTATCTTCTATAGAAGGCAGTGGCAAGACAGAGAATCGGCCACCCTATTTTTTTATCTTTCTTCACTGCCATGGACCTAAAAATAGATTGACGGGTTTCACAAGGTTCATTTCACAATGACCCACAGTAAAACTATAGAGAGAATATAGCATAATCTATTTTACATAAAATAATATTAAAGTAATATGAATTATTAAGAAAAGGCTTAGTTCAAAACTGTTCCTCTACAAACCTAATGCTAGATTGAAGATAAACTTATACTATCTTTTCTTAATGGTAAACCCTGATTTCTGATGGGATGAAACAGAATGCCTATGTTTCTTATGAGAGTGTTCAAACATTCTCATTTGCACTATCTAAATAGAAAAATAATAAAATTGTTTCTGATGGGACAGTTCACATATTTTTATTCTGTCATTGTGTAAACTTGAAAGAATAATATTTATTTTAGGGAGTGTTCACACAGTCTCATTCTGCTAATTTGTGAATAAACGATTGTTTGTTAATAAACAATTGTCTGTAATAAAAAGAATTAACATAGGGAGTTTTTACAAAATGACAGAATGCATGTGTATGAACTACCATAATATATACAGTAGAATAGTAAATAGAAAAATATACGTGTAATATTTACAGATATATTATGAGAACCAAAAACATTCTTAAAAAATTGATATTTCAGAAAATAATACTATTGAGTTGTTATTGAAAAATTATGAGTTTGTTCATACATTGACAGAAAGAAAATGTGTAAGAACTGAGTGATAACCAAAGGTTTTCTTTGTAGAATCGTATGGAATAAATATTAATACCATTGTTTTCAATGGGAGTTTTCACACATGTAAGAACACTTCCATAAGAATAATGACATTCTTTGACTTCATCATAGCAGACATTTATTTGAAAGCAGATAGACTTTGTGATTGCTTCATTAGAAGCTGACAAAACTTAGAGAAATTTGGGAGAGGTCATGATTGGTGTTGTAAAATCGTTTAGATCGTATGGGTTTTGGCCAGAGCAAGTTAGACAGCAATAATATAAGCTAGACTTGTGATATTAATTTTAATATTACCTGTAATGCGCATGCGTATTTCATGTTTCAATACAAAATTGCTAGACTCGTGATGATATTTGTTCATGAAATTTAATGTGAATTTGATATTTGAATGTACGTAAATTTGCAATTTGTTGACTTTGTGACACGTTAATTTGTGACGGTGAGTAATTTTGATTTTTAACATATCTAATGCTAAATTGATGTTTGTAAAAAACGTTACTTGACTGGTGTAAGTTTATGTTAGATGGTGCCCCAGATTCAATTCGCTAAATGAATTTCATTTTCCAATTTTTTTACGGAAAAATATAAATTTACAATACAGTGAACATACATACATGATGAAATTACTCAAGTAAAATGAAATGGACAGAAATGATATTAATGAATATTACACTGCAATAATCAGGACGGACTCGTTAAAGGTGTATGTCCTAGGATACTAAGATGTATAAAAATGTATTTTCCAGTGAACGTGTAATACATACAAAAGTTTGTTGAATAAATGGACAAATTATATAAATGGATTTGTTAATGTTTACTTCCATATTCCCGTTATCCGAATGTGCTATTTGTTGACCGAGCGAAGTGAGGTCTAAGATTCAAGTCGACGGTTTGGCATTTCTCTTAATGTTTATGTGTTGGAATGTTTATATGTTGCGCATTTATGGCGAAAGCGGTAGTAGATTTTTATGAAATTTGACAGGTATGTTCCTTTTTTAATTGTGCGTCGACGTATATACTCGTACAAGGTTTTTGGAAATTTTGCATTTCAAGGACAATATAAAAGGAAAAAGGAGCCTCCTTCATGCGCCAATATTAGAGTAAAAATCAGACTATAGAATATTATTCATCATCATCATAAATCAGCTGACAAGTGATTGATTATACAGATGTGTGGAGAAGCCAGTCTATTGCTGTATTTCCATAAGGTCTATAGTTCCAATCAGGTACTTGTGGATGAGAATACTGCGTGAGGTCTACTGTTCACAGAACTACTAGTATACATATCTGCAAGACTGGTGTGAAGGTAATGTAATTGGATGTTGTATGTCTAGATACAGCATAAAAATAATTTAATAAAATAAAATCGCTGAACTTACAATGTACATGCAAGTTAACCTACATGAGCTAGATAAATATTGTTGAATATACAGGAAGCATATTTTATTGGAGAGTATTCTAGAGTACAATAGTTATTTGCATGGCTTGTGTAGGCTATGTAATTAGTTCATATCATTCTTGTACCTCCTATCCCGTATATTGTATAAGGTATTCAAAAATCAAAGCCAATACATCGTCATATCCTTTGTCCAGGTGAACGATTTACAGATTACTTACATTGTTGTGTCATGAGGGAGAGGCTCCTTACATAAAATAAACAATAAATAAACCACTGGAAAATCACAAATAATGATAGAAAAGTAATTTAACCTCAAATAGAATAGCGAAGAAGAAATAAACAACAAAAATCCAACCTTAAAAAATGTTGCTCAAAGTTCGCTGTGATGACACAACAATGTAAGTCGACTGTGAATGTGCATGCATGCATGTTCTACGTCTACCGGTAGGCCTAGTGGCCAGCGTAACATCAACCTCACTATACGAATGAATAATCGACAATCTGTGATTGAATTAGTTTTCAGAAGGAAATAAATTGTAAGTTGCATTTGTTCAAATGCTGATTAATGAATAATTTATTATTAAACGAAAATCCCAATTAAATTCTGTAAATCAGCATTAGTTTCAGGGGCGCCATTTAGAGGGGACAGGGGGGGGCCTAGGCCCCCCCAAGGATCAGATGAATAATGAAAATGCGGGTCTATCTACACGAATCCTTAGAATCTCATACTGATTTAATACTTTTTTCAAACAGCAGTAGTATAATTCCTTCTACAGTATCAACAATGCAGCAAAATTGCCTTGATAGTATGGGTACGGAGTAATAAAGAATATATTTTTCTCTGTGGTATAGTTGAAGCTTTAATATAGAATGGGTACAATTATTGATGAGGGCACAATAAGTGAGTTATTGCATAAATTTCAACCTGAGAATTAACAAGTTGCAAGATGTCACAGTAAAAGCAAAAGAAAGGGCACAATCAGACAATCAATAATGTATGTACAGAGTTGGTGAGAATTATGGGAACAGCTTAATGTTTCTTCAGCTTTCTAACTGAAAGTTATTTTCCGATTAGAATATGATCCCCAATAAAATTGTTGTAATTGTCATTGTAAAAGAAAAATTTATATTTTTCCATGATTTTTAAGAAATCTGTTTCAGTGTATTCCTACTTTAGGGCCTCTCTGTAGGCCTATATTTCTAATAAATACTTCATGATTAACTAATAATGTAGGTCTACATGCTTGTATTGATAGTCTACTTCAACCACATTTGTATAAAACTGGAGAAAATGAAGCATATAATAACATCTTCGAATGTAACATTTATGGAGAAACCCAGACGTACCCTCTATCCTTTGGGCGTATTCCTTACCCCCCTCATACCTATTGGTCCCCCCCCCCTAGCAATTTGGTGAAATGGCGCCACTGATTACTTTTGTTTCGAGAGCTCATTGATTGGTTGAAAACAAATTTTCAATGCAGATCACGTACCTTGCACCTGCAGTTCGGACAAAATGGTTGCTTTCACTTTTGACTTACTTGTCTTAGTTCCTTCGGCTCCTTGAAGAGCATAGGACATCCGAAAATATTCGCCATTCATCTGTATTGGCTGCGAGCCTCTTGACCTCTGCCCAAGTCTTTCTCTGCTGCCTGCACTCTGCCTCGACCGTTCTTCTCCATGTGATCCCTGGGGGCTCCAGCTCAATGCAGCCTTCTCAATCGCACCGTCTTCTTTCCTCAAGTGTGCCCAATCCATTTTCTCCTTTTAGTTCCTCTTGGATTGGACATTGATTTGCTAACTGCCAGAGATTCTTATTGGTGATTGATTACCTCTGGCCAGTAGATGCACATGATGCGACGTAAACATCCATTTATGAAGGTCTGCAGCTGCCCTACAATTCGCCCAGTGATCTTCCATGTTTCACCTCCGTAAAAAAGCGCTGATTTCACGTTGGTATTGAAAATCCGATTTTTTGTTGCCCTAGATATGTTTCTGTTTTTCCATAACTTGTTCAATTGGATGAAGGCACCATTCTGGCTCCCACTATCTTCATCAGTGCCCCCAGTCTTGGTCACTGCACTCCCCAAGGAGTCTAGTCTGGATGCGAGTACCACCCACTTCAAAGTGCCCATCTGCCTAACTGTCGTTTTCGTATTAATACAGAGACCTGCTTCTGTAGCTTCTCTTTCTAGCCTAAGCAGCTTCTCTTCCATGTCTTTGGAACGCTGGGCTAATAGGCAAATATCGTCAGCAAAGTCAGCAAATATCGTCAGGTCTTCCAGCCTCTGTCTTAACCTTCCGGCAGTCGCGCTATTGTAAAAAGTACAACAGTGTCAGTTTTTTGCTGCACAAAACTATTGAATGGGGTGGTGTCAGTGAATGAGTCACCTATGCATTCCAAATCTTTTTCCCCCGGCCTAAGCAGTTTATCTTCCATGTCTCTGGAACGCTGGGCTAATAGGCAAATATCGTCAGCATGGTCCAGGTCTTCCAGCCTCTGTCTTAAACCCAAATGCAGCCCTCTCCTTCTCGCTGCCCGTAAATTCCTCACGACCCGATTCAATACCAACAGGAACAATGTTGGTGACAGCACGCAACCTTGACGAACACCTGATTTTATTATGAATGGCTGGGTAATCTTTCCTTCATGCAGTACCTGGCATTCATAGCCCTCATAAAATTTTCTCCAGTATTCTAATTATTTTAACTGGGATTCCATACTCTTAGGCTCAAGTCGAGAAGAGACAGCGGCTCTAGTCTCCTCTCGACGAATCATGTGTTTTCAAATGCTGACACTCAGACCAGTCGACTCTAGTCTCCGCGACCGTGAGACTGAGTCAAGCGTCGATTCGACATGTTGGTCGAGCCTCGACTTAAGTTGCATAGTACAGTACCATGCATTTTTAATGAAAGAGAGGTTATTTTTTATGAAAGTGATGTTCTAGGAATTAGATAAGACAATATATTCATAATAATTATTTTAAAACGTGTTACATGCGCAGAAGTGATGAATTTGATCTCATATTTTTAATAATGTGAGGTAAGAAATGGAGAAACATGGAACTGAAGTAGTGACAAAAATGTCATAAGGTCGAGAGACTGCATTATCCTCGACTGGAGTCGTACGACGATTTGAGTCGAGGTAGTGTGAATTGAGCAATTGTGAAATAGGTTTCACTTTGTGTCTCATTAATTTCATTGATTACTAGTGTAATATCTCAGTTAATTACCGATATTGTGCACAATATGAAGCTCTTTCAACATATCTATCAACAGTATAGCTGATTTACCGGTTGAAGTGATTCACTTGTAGCATAATGCTGTTGAACATTAACTGGAATACTGGAAAATATGCTTCCGGTGACTCGACGGTACAATCACCATTGGGTCATTCCACTACCTCCGTAAACAAAGACGTAGTGAATTCGTATGACGTCAGCACAGGTAGGGCTCCTACACCAATAAAAATTCGTTGATATCAGCTAGTTTCTATTGGTCTAGCAGCCCTACCTGTGCTGATGTCACAAGAACGAACTACGATTTTGTTTACGGAGGTAGTGGTAATTCCCCTGACATCCAACAATGGGATGTGTACTCAATGATTTTATTACAGCCAGAAAATAAATTCTGAGAACTCCTACACTACCTCCTAAGAAATCCTACACTACTACTGTGTAGTGCAGGAGCAATAAGTGTAATCAAAAGGTGATTACAGCTATAGTGGGGTCCACGTTATAATGGCAGTGGAGGAAGATAGGAGAACAACGTTTCCGATTCTCTGCCTTGCCTTTGCCTTCTATAAATAATAGCTGATACCGGTATATCTGATGTTATATCAACTCTTCAAGGGAACTAAGAACTTCAGGCCCTTTTTCCGTCAAAATGCTTCATGGACTGGCCGCCATTTTCTCTATATGTCTACACATTTTCATACCTCTATGTTTTTTCTGAACGATGCGACAACGATTTTAACACGCGAGTAGTCGCGCCCGCGGCAAATTGTAACTTTTGTATGTAGCTTTGGGAATTTTCGTTTTCCAAGGTTGGCAGCTCATGTAATCCTCTCTGTGACTGTCCTCTAGACAATCTTGAACAGTTTGAGGATGACAGAATGAACGTTGACTAATTTCAATGTATAGGTATTATCTTCCTATTTTATATTCCATTTTCTGATTTAAACTTTCATTATCTTTTTATTCTATCTAGATGACGAAAAATGAGTCAAATAGAGAATGTAACATTCCATTCATGAGTAGATTATATTATCCCAAAAATATGATAAATTCTAACAATAAATTTGCAGTATGTATTTTTGGAATCTCCTCCATGTATTATATACTATTAAATAGTATATTATAACATAAAACACGTTAAGAAAGATTTGAAATTGATAAATATTGAAAGAGCCTTGTCAAAACCAACTGTTCATAGTCTAGGGAGCCATAAGGGTGAGTGTGAGCAAAATGCTGACGCGCGACCACTGACGTTCTGCAAGTCCATGCGACAACTCGCGTGTTAAGAAGGCAGTGTCAAGCATTTGAGCGCGAATACGTTCATCTTTGACAGCGTTGTTTTTTGACAAAACATGAATTTTTCACATGGGCCCTTCTTCCATCAGACTCCTCTCTTGTTTAAAATAATCAATTTATAATTGTCAAGAAAATATACTTTCTAATGGTTAAATCATGAATTTTAATAACTGAAATTGAATATTTTATTATAGTTCTACAATGTTTGAACAACATTTTTCCAATGGTTAAATCATGAATTTTAATAACTGAAATTGAATATTTTATTATAGTTCTACAATGTTGGAGCACGATCTGCGGAACTAGAAAGGGATAGCGCTATCAGCTTTGTTGAATGGTATACAAAGGTAGCAACACCAATACCTTTATAATAATAACTGGGTCCTCACTATAAAAACAGCAATCAGGTAGATAGATGGTACCACCACTAGGTCTCTGTACTATAACTAATACTGTACTACAACTTCAAATAATCAAACAAAATAGAAGCCAAACAAAGTGAATTGTGAGTAAAACAGTATAAGATGTATGAAAAAAACAAATTAATAGGAAAATATATAAAATCAACATTTATTTGAGGATTACAGTTTTCTACTTCAATGGATTACCCTATGAACTATAGGACGACATAAAGTACTAATGGAAATTAAATATTAGTGAGTGATATACAATACTCCCTGTTTCAAGGAATAATTCATCATAAAAAATCAAACAGATCTCGAATTTCAACAAATTCTACCACTACTTCTACAAAATTCTAATCAACAATGCGTAATTCAAACTAAGACAACCAAATTAGAATAAGAAGTCATTGAAAATAGCCTACTATAGCAAATAATATTGAAACAATAAATAACTGACGAAAAAAAGTAAAATCAAGAAAAGTTTGAATTGTATCAGTATAAGTTACTACAACATTTTTGTTGAGTTCATTTCAAATTCAATACCAATTTTGATACTTTTATTTAGAAAATGAAATACATTACGATTTTCAGTATGTTATATTGTAATACTCCCTTGTAACATCAAAAATTCACTTATTATGAGCAGTTAACATATTTCAATGTATTTTACCTCTACTTCTACAATACTCAAGTCTACACAACAATTTGTGATTCACATCAATCAAAAGAAACAATATAATTGAATATATTTAAAGGCCTGCACATGTAACAATCAAAAAATTAATAATTTCAATAGAAAAGTGGAAAAACTATGAAAGAGTCTAATGCTATTATTCGATGACAAGATTATTGGCTCCTACAAAAAGGAGTACCTACTTCACTTTGGATATAAGTCTAATATTATGATAATAGATCCTTGGTGGAAATCACTAGTATAGTATTGTTATTAATAATGTGCCAATAGAAGTGAAATATTGAGTAGGTGCCTGTTGATTACTTCAATATTGAACATGAAAATGGCTGCTTGAGGGCAGATACCACTGCATTAGCCACATCTGATGGGTTCAGAGTCTCCACACTACTAGAAAAATCAAATTTTTCCATCACCTAAAACCAAATGAAAAGCAAATAAAAATGAACAAAACAATAAAACTAAAAGTAAACATTGTAAAAAAACAAACAAATAGAAAGTCCTGAAAAATATCTGATGCATACCAGTGAAATGTGAATGCTATGGAAATGAACGAAAGAAGAAAAATAAAGTCAAAATACAGGTGGCACCATCTAATGGCGTTTTCAGCACTAGGTTTAAGCGCTGAGTCTAGACAAAATAAATCAACACTGGTTTATTAAACAAAACTGTTGAACAATTTTGGGATGTTATAATTGTCTAACCACAGTCATGATTAAAAGTTGTTTCATTCTTTAAAACGATAGAAACTTGAGGTTTTTCATTAAGAGAGTTTATGAGGTTTTGGTAAAAGTCGCATTATTCTAAATCTGATTTCAACAGAGAACGCAGTTTTTGCTTTTCGCTAAATGAGGTCAGTCTCGTATCAGATGGAATATATTTAAGTAGAACAGAAACTCAAACGGAGAACAATTCAAAAATGTTTACTGTGATCATTAGTTCTTGAGACTCTTCAGGTTTTGGGTACCGGTAATACATGACTAATGAATTGTATTGAAAGCTACTTCCAAGTTGTTCAACTTACATACTTAGCACAGATTGGCAAGTTTTTAGTGAATTTATCAAATTTAACCACTGATTGATAAACTCATTGGTTCTCGAGGCATTGGTTTTGTTAGATGACATCACTTTATCAGGGTTGAATTTAATAGACGTACTTTTAGCCAGGAGCAAGATAATTTCTTATGAAGATAACATGAAGCTATACAAATGAATATATTTGAAATTATTGTTTCACAACGCAATATTTTGATTTGCTCTTACATGTGGTTATAATTTGAGTGATTTTTTTTAGTAACACTTGAACTACTACAGGACCTCCTGTATACTACCAATAGAGGTATACATAGGAAGTCCTGAATACTATCATGTAACACTCCACTTGCATAAGGAGAGCTCAACAAAAGTCAAGTTAATAAAGTGCAGCTGGTATAGCTGCATTCAGCAATTTAATGCAAACTGTCAGCATTGGTTATAAATAAAAACATGAGTGCTTCTTGCCATTCAAGTGAATGTGACTAGAGAGGTGTCCCCAATAAGCACGTTTGAATACTTGACTCTGTAACTGAGATTGGATATTATTCATTTCAACTTACAACTTTGCCAGCATCTGATGTGATATTGACAATGCGGCCACTTTTCCTCTCAGCCATGCCTCCAACAACAGCTGCCAGACAATTGAGCGATCCCTTGCCATTCACATCTTCCATCTTGCACCACTTGGCAACGTCGCAGTTCTTCATCAACTGATAATACATGCAGTAGCCATTGTCCACTAGAATTTCCACTGGACCCCAACACTTTTCAATGATTCTGACTGCATTATTTACCTAAAATAAAATAAATGAATAAAATCCTTATAATTTTATTGAATTACTTTCTACCATTTTGTGATTGTTAGGCAAGTATGCTTAATAGAATTTTCAACAGATTTCGAATGTAATGTTTAAACTGTAAACTATCAGTCAATTCAATAAATTATAATAATATTGCTATAGCTTAATTTAATCCTGAATGTTTTTACACTGATATCATATGACATCAATTCATTATGGCCGACTGCACACTCAAGTGAATCTAGGGGAAGAAGAGAATGAACACTGTGTATCATCACAAAGTGGAAGGAAGTATTTCCAAAGTAAAGTATTTCTTTCTCTATAGTATCATACTAATTGCTGGAATCAATTGCACCAGATCATCTAGATACAGATGATCCTGTACCACAGTATACATACAGTATGGAAACTTAGCTAGTACCCTGGCGCAAAAATCCGCCATCTTCTTAGGAAGCGCCGCATTGTAATCGTATTGATGGTAGGTTCTGATCACTTTAATGATCCGGATCAATTAATCTCGTTCACTGCCACGAGCCAATCAGAAGACCAGGATTGGAACTTCCTAAGGTCACGTTACGTGTCTAAAGTGAGGTCCACGTTATAATGACAGTATTTGATCAACTTTGGTTTTGCTATCCTTGTCTATCATTCGACAAAGACGGTGGTACTATCTTTTTCTAGGTACACAACGATGACAATTATGTTTTTGACAGTGCAGAAATATAATTAGTTAATGCAGAGAATCGGCATCGCTATTCTTCTATCTTTATTCACTGCCATTATACCGTGGACCACACTAGTATTTGCGCCATGTAAAAAGCATTGGTTAGATAGGCGTTTTATTGACAGTTTCCATTCTGTACCTATTCTGTGCCTGTACCTAGTAACTGGAATTTAAGGAAATGCCTGTGAAAATCGAAAAGCAACAGATCAGGGATGTGATTACTAAGCAATTAGTGTGATATTTAATTGCTCAGAATACATTCTTTCCATCTCCACAAACCAATTTCGCACTAAATTTGTAGAAAGTTGAAGAAAATAGAAATATCTCACCTCACTTGAGCTAGAGACGTCAACTTTCATAGCAAGAACTTCGCTTGCTCCAGCCTGCTCCAATTTTTTATTCAAATTTTCCAGTTGCTCGAAATTTGCAGCAAACATGGCGACCTTTGCATTGCACAGAGCCAGCTTCTCAGCAATGGCGGCTCCAATATCCGAGGAAGCTTCACTCACCAAAACTATCTTACCGCTCAGATCTGTGTCAATCTCTGCACTAGCTTCTGCAAAAATTATGAAACATTAATTATTAATTGTTGATAGAATAATTTATATAGTTGAAAATCATTCGAGAAACATGTTGTTGTCTA
Source organism: Nilaparvata lugens (assembly GCF_014356525.2). NCBI lineage: Eukaryota > Metazoa > Arthropoda > Insecta > Hemiptera > Delphacidae > Nilaparvata > Nilaparvata lugens. The sequence continues at coordinate 5,671,286 of NC_052510.1, read as the reverse complement.
TGGCCCAGTTGCACGTGAATCTAAATCAAATATTAGATTCAATGAAGGTTGAATGACTTCATTTGACTATGGCTAATTTAATAATCATAAATTGATTTCTAACTTATATCCGCTCACTTGAGAGCAATAGGAATACCCGGTTGACTTAATGTTACTAAAAACAGAGGGAGAAAGAATAAGAGAGCAATCTATCTTGTGATGTGAAGAAATCACAGTAGAATAACTATGACTTGAATTATCAAGCTCAAGCAATCACAGTTTGAGATAAATGGATTGAAATCAAGTCCAACTTCATATTGTATTAATTTGAATGAATGTTGAGCTCACCTGACTTACTGGGACTATTAGCGGCCACAGGAATGCATCCCAATTGGTGGAGATGGTCAAGGTATTTGCTATAGACCTCAGCATCGACTACCGGGTATGTCACCTTTCTCTTTTCAATGAAACAGTTCAGTCTCTGTCTTTTCAATTCAGCCAAATTGGTGAAGTAATTTTCATTCCTGCAACAGTAAATTGATCAAATACTAGGGTATATTATATCACGAATAAATTTCCGTTAATCAGAACTAATCATTTATAATATATTTTGGTAAAACAAGGGATTGAATTTTGTTTTGAGACATTCATTTTTTTGTATTATTATCGTAGCAACTTCTTGGATCAACACAAAATATGGGGGGAATCAGTTCAAATTCAGAGTAATTAGAATAGTTATGTGAATACTTCCTATTTTTCTAAATTAATAACTCATCAACATGTAAATTAGGTGAATTAATCTATATAAATAAAAATCGAGCCTCAAATTTTGACATTCAATAACTTTTTTATGTGTTCACCGAATTTTTTTTCTTTTGTGTTCGTTATGTTCAGGACCAGGTTTATGGCCAATAATATCAAATCTATTATCCGATTTCAGGACTCTTTCCTACGTTCCTTCAAGGTTTACATGTTCAGGGCCACACACAGAAATGAAAATCAGCTGTTATAATCATTGCGTCATCCAACAGCCGTTGATAGATAGTAGACAAGAATGTGTGCTGCTCCATAACAATACCTACTATTACTTCAGGCCCCACAACTAATTAATGACGTCATAACATGTAGATTGATTCTTCCTAGATCATAGTAGTTTCTATTATCTTATCAATGTATGATCTCTAATTTTTGTTACTGTATCGATTTTTTATTGGATGGAATACTATCTGAATTCTAGATTAAAGACATTAATTTGTATTCTATTAAATAGAAATTTTATTGAGATAAAAAACACTTTATTCCACTAATGCAATAATTTATCCATACTTCCAGCTTGATAGACATAGGCCTACTCGATTCAGTGATAGAGCTATTGATGAATTCATCTTAACCAAAAATACTCAATAGCCTGTATTAAAATAAAGGAGAGGTAAATCAAAGATAAACCAAATTAAATGTAACTCTTTTTTAGGAAAGAGGTTCCCACAAACTTGATCACAATAAATCTGTGATACAAAAAAACTCATCAGGAGAATGCTTCTTAGTTCAAAGCTAAAACCTTTAATATTATGTTATGGACAGTTTCAACACTTTCCATTTATTTTCAATTTATTATTCAAATGTTCTTTTACACACTTTATTTACAGTGTTCTTCCACACTCTAATTATGACACTGTTATTTCACATTTCATTTACACTGTTCTTCTGCACTCTAATTAAATTTTCCACTCACACTTTATTCACACTGTTCTTTTACACTTCACTAAAACCGTTGTTTCTTAGAATTGAAGTTATTTCTTCTTATCGCTCGTATCCATTTTCGTTTCAAAGTTTCATCTTTCGGAAAAGAAAATATTTTACGGAAACTTTTGGAGTCCTGTTATAATTCCTGTAACAATTAGGTAAACAACAGTATCCCATGATTTAGAACCCCACATTCATCATTACTTTCCACAAACGAGTATTAGAAGAATGATAAACAAACCATATTTATTGAAATGGAAGACCGTGAAAATTGAATTATTGTAATTCCAATTTTGTTGATTACCATATCAGATGTGATAACAAGCATCAGCGCTCTTATTTCGCTTGCTTACCGCCAGTAGATCATCGATCTACATGACTGTGATGACGTCATAGTTTATTAGAGCTTCAGTTGTGAGGCCTGAAGTAATAGTAGGTATTGTCCATAACCACCCTTGTATTTTATTCTAAACGCCCCGACTAAAAAAATGACTGTTCTGTGACAACCATCCAGCAGTGCCCCCTCAGGTTGAAGACATTGCTTTGTTTCAAATAATTGTGTTGTCTTCGGTGTTTGGAATTAATTTATTTTCAGTCAATTATTTATTTTGGAGTTGGACAATTATCTATATAAATGAAATCTATTAAAATTAATAATATGAATAATAGCATCTAAAGTAAAGTACACTAAGCTAAACCAAGCTAAACATTATTGTTTTCATCATTTGCATAATACTACAATAATAATTGATTGGAGTAAATAAAAGCTTTTGATAGCATGTTTGAAGTTTAGTATGTCTAGATATTGGTATGGAAAATATTGGACAGTGCTTCTCGAAAGTTGTGAAAGTTATAAAAGTGTAGTGTGAAAGTTGTAAAAAAGTAAAGTGTAAAAGTTGTAAATGTGTAAGAGTAATTGCTGCAAAATTCAATCTTAATGATTTACAAAAGGAATAGTAATAAATGACAATGAGCTGTAGATAGTGCTCAACAAATAGAATACAGTAATATAGGCGGCATAGGCCTTCAGTAAATTAAATGTCAAGTTAGACATCAATAGAACAATTAATAGGCGTCGGTGGCCTCAGTGAATTGAATGTCAAGATAGGCATCAATAGAACAATTAATAGGCGTCGGTGGCCTCAGTGAATTGAATGTCAAGATAGACATCAATAGAACAATTAATAGGCGTCAGTGGCCTTAAAATGACACTTAAGAGCTAAGGGTAGCTATTAAATACAATGTAAAGATTGTCCAAGTTAAATACAGGCGACATGGGCCTTCAATGAATTGAATGTCAAGATAGACATCAATAGAACGATTAATAGGCGTCAGTGGCCTCAGTGAATTGAATGTCAAGATAGACATCAATAGAACAATTAATAGGCATCGGTGGCCTCAGTGAATTGAATGTCAAGATAGACATCAATAGAACAATTAATAGGCGTCAGTGGCCTTAAAATGACACTTAAGAGCTAAGGGTAGCTATTAAATACAATGTAAAGATTGTCCAAGTTAAATACAGGCGACATAGGCCTTCAATGAATTGAATGTCAAGATAGACATCAATAGATAAGGGCAGCTATTAACAAAATTAAATATCTTGGTCGATATTAATACGCTTGTAAAGCCAAGGGTAGCTATCAACAAAATTAAATATCTTGGTCGATATTAATACGCTTGTAAAGCCAAGGGTAGCTATCAAAATTGAATGAAGTACATATTATAACCTTGACATTATGTAGGACAGTGCTCTCAATGAGACATGCACTGTAATATATTGAATTCATGAAAATAGGTTACCAAATGTATGGACAATTAAATGTTTTTATTTGCCGAAAAAGTAGAATGATAGCTACAAAAATTGTATAAATGCACATAAAACTGTTTGACTTAGAAATAGAGAGCGTGGTCCATTATCGAAACGCTGTAGCATTTTATGAACAATTATGTAATACATACGTAAATGAAAATTGAATAGAACGATTTACGTAACCTGAATAAAATTTTGAAGAAGAGATGCAGCCAGGCAGACAGGCAAGGAATCCGCAGTACCCAAAAGAACAGGACATCAGCAAGCGACGATGTGATCTGGCCATGCGATGACAAGAATGGAAGCGTCCACCACAGCAGGCAAATCCCCCAGTGGAAATGTGAGCAGGAGCATGTAGAATTCCAAACGAATAATCCGACTTTCAAGTTGTGGAATTTTTAGATTGATTTCCAAACGGTAGAGATGATGAACTTGAAAGTTTGAGTTTCAAGAGGTGAAGCCAATCGTTAGAAGAATGGCAATTGACGCCCACACGAGGTTGTGAACTTGACAAAGTTTATCAGCGTAAATATGTGAAGAAATCGATGAATAATTGAATCACAATTGAAGAATAGAATAAACGAATTAATTTGGAAGAATAATTCACTTTTAAAAAACGTTCTGTAAACTAGATGAATTTGGATGAAAGGTTTAGACCGGGAGCGTAAGTGCCCTCACCGACTAGGAACCATTGAAAGACAAGAAGACAGACCGACGCTCTAGCAACAAAAGGAAAGCGGAAATGTCAGCCACGTACATAAAACGTTTACAAACGTTTGGTGAAAAAGTGGCAAATATCTAGAAAGTAAGATGCCTAAAGACAAAATAAATTCCAAAAAATCGAATAGTACAAATATTAAAATTGAAACGACAAATAACACGACGAAAAGTATAGGAAACCAACTTGATTATAGCAGTGCCGTAGAACCGTGACTGTGACGTCACCGGACAGCGCAGACGGAAAATGACGACATGATGTCTACGTAGTAGCGGAACGAGTAACAAGTGGAACCGTTACAATAAATGCTTTGTCAGATTTTACAAATACAATGTAATGTATCAATTAATATTTGATGCCAATGTATTCCTTACTTGTTGGGATTCAAAAGCAAAACAATTTCAGGCCTGGAGTGAATCATTATTGATGGAAGATTTTATTGGAAATTGCAATTAACCAACTGCTGGAATATTTGAAATAATTATGAATCATTATTCACTAAAAAATGCACATGAGTGAACAACGATATTTGCACAGCCTTCATTGTTGTGTAGTCATCAAGGGTAGTTCCACCTCATCACTGTCAAATAATCCATCAACCAGTGTCATTAAAAGTCAATGATCTAATCTGAATCTTGAGAGAACTATTGATCTAACAGTTTAGGTGAGTTCCGAACCACTGGATTGAATAGGTTACCTTTGATTAATGGTCCGAGCATGTCCCATGCAGAGAGACCCAGAACTGCTACTCGGTCATCTTGCTTATAGGGATAAGCCCTGTGCCTCCACGTATGAGAGAATAAGGCATCTCTGTGAGTGAATCGAGTGCCTGGAAATATAGAAAAATACTTTGTAAAATAAATTTAACTCGTCCAAACCGTTTAATGAAATAAGATTGGAGTGAAGATCTAAAAATATATCAACGACTCATCTGTAGCCAACTAAAATAAATAATATTTCAGTCTAGAAAAATGGAAATAAGTATATCTTCAGCATAGAAGTAGATTCTACATTGAACAAAAATATCAATGCTAATAATGATCTACCTACTTTCCCTAAATACATGTGAAACTTGATGTTCTAGTTAAAATCGAAATTTGAAAATAAGACAACCATTTTGAATATTTTTCAATCAATTTTGTAACTTTTCATGTTACAGGATGAGAAATGGAATTTCTTGCTTACTGCTGATGATTTTCCATTTTTCCAATTCAATAAGGTTGTTCTAGCATTATTTATTATAAACTGCAATCGACAGACATCATCTACGATTGAGTGAGTTGATGAATGAAAGCATATCTCTCACCCTTTGGCTTGCCAGTTGTTCCTGAGGAGTAGACAATGCAGGCCATATCATCCAGTGAAACTGGCACTGAGGCCGGTGTCATCTTATTGCGATAATCATTCCATTTGAAATATTGACCATAGTCCAATGTCTTCATGTTGATTACACGACTCTTCTCCATTTTGTGAAAGCGATCAACAAAGTCTGTTGTGGTACAGACCACAAGTGGTGTTGCATCTTCTAGCACAGAATCCAGTAGATGCTGAGGGTAAGATACCTCGAGAGGCAAGTAGGCCGCTCCTGGAAAAGAATTTATACAACAGAATAGTTTAAAGTTTATCAAAGAGTGAACAATGAGATATTGAATTGATTCATAAAATACTAGAGAAATATTAAGAAGAAGAAGAAGAGAAGAAGAAGAAGAAGAAGAAGAAGAAGAGAAGAAGAAGAAGAAGAAGAAGAAGAAGAAGAAGAAGAAGAAGAAGAAGAGAAGAAGAAGAAGAAGAAGAAGAAGAAGAAGAAGAAGAAGAAGAAGAAGAAGAAGAAGAAGAAGAAGAAGAAGAAGAAGAAGAAGAAGCGAGAAGAAGAAGAAGAAGAAGCGAGAAGAAGAAGAAGAAGAAGAAGAAGAAGAAGAAGAAGAAAGAAGAAGAAGAAGCGAGAAGAAGCGAGAAGAAGCGAGAAGAAGCGAGAAGAAGAAGAAGAAGAAGAAGCGAGAAGAAGCGAGAAGAAGAAGAAGAAGAAGAAGAAGAAGAAAGAAGAAGAAGAAGAAGAAGAAGAAGAAAGAAGAAGAAGAAGAAGAAGAAGAAGAAGCGAGAAGAAGAAGAAGAAGCGAGAAGAAGCGAGAAGAAGCGAGAAGAAGCGAGAAGAAGCGAGAAGAAGCGAGAAGAAGAAGAAGAAAGAAGAAGAAGAAGAAGAAGAAGAAGAAAGAAGAAGAAGAAAGAAGAAGAAGAAGAAGAAGAAGAAGCGAGAAGAAGAAGAAGAGAAGAAGAAGAAGAAGAAGAAGAAAGAAGAAGAAGAAGAAGAAGAAGACAACATTATACATTACTTTATAATTGATAATATTGTATTGTGATTGGAATCCATTAAGCCTGATCCACATCTACCAACACTGGACAGACACGCAACGCAGTGTGTCAGACACAATTAAAAGTATTGTTCACTTTGATTTGCATGAGTGTATTCACATCTAGCAGCAACTGGCCGCACAGACACAGACCAGCAAGGCCATGCAAATTACTGTCTGTCTGTGTTGGACAATGTGAATGAGGCTTCAACTAGTCAATAGACCATCGATATAGTACTCTACAATTACAAACTACAATCAGGTCTATAACATAGTTTTAGAAAAGGTATGATAATCACATATTGTTTAAAGAGGAGTTGAGAGGTGAAAAGGACCAGAGACATGATTAAATTGATAGTAATCCAAAAAAGTAGTTTGTCAGCGAGATCTCCTGCCTTAAAGGCACACTACTAATAGTAGAAACAACTACTAATGTGATGGTGAAGTATAAATAACTAACAGCACTGAGAAACACTGAATTTGAAAAAGTTTCATATTATTGTGGAAAATAATCTTCATAAAAAGGGATAAATAATTCTTATAATCTAATTATGGAGTAAACTAGTAATTATGCATATCTCATAAACAATAATGGAAAGGAATTAAAGTACATTAAAAGCAATATGGAAAAGTTCCTCAATAACAATGTAAGGTACTTGCATATTCAACAAATTTTATCAATAACTTATAGAAATTGTTGATAAACTGGGAAATTGTGTCTTATTATCGAATTCAATGAGGTCTTGTACTAAATATTCGAATTTAAGCAATCTATCATTGATACTGGAATAGTCAACACTCCAACAAAGCAAAAAGACAAAAACTCACTTTAAAAATAATGTTATCATGAACTGCCCAATTATCGGGAGTTTTCCTCGCTTGTCTCCGAAAAATCTCATGGAGACATCCTTGGCTGTCATAGCCGTCCATTTCCACTTCGGTTATTTCCATTTTCATCAGAATCAGATCAACCATCCAGTAGATTTTCACGCCCAAAAATCATTCACTCGAGTTGCCAACACTAGCAATTTCCTTCACTATTGAAACTCTCCTGAAAAAACATGACAACAGTAAAACATGGATGAATTATTTCACTCATTCAAAGCTGCAATATCGGGTTGATTTATGATCAATGTTAATTTCGTTATTATACCTATATTTAATATCCAGTGACGGATCCAAAGAGAAGAAGAAGAAGAAGAAGAAGAAGAAGAAGAAGAAGAAGAAGAAGAAGAAGAAGAAGAAGAAGAAGAAGAAGAAGAAGAAGAAGAAGAAGAAGAAGAAGAAGAAGAAGAAGAAGAAGAAGAAGAAGAAGAAGAAGAAGAAGAAGAAGAAGAAGAAGAAGAAGAAGAAGAAGAAGAAGAAGAAGAAGAAGAAGAAGAGAAGAAGAAGAAGAGGAGAAGAAGAAGAAGAAGAAGAAGAAGAAGAAGAAGAAGAAGAAAGAAGAAGAAGAAGAAGAAGAAGAAGAAGAAGAAGAAGAAGAAGAAGAAGAAGAAGAAGAAGAAGAAGAAGAAGAAGAAGAAGAAGAAGAAGAAGAAGAAGAAGAAGAAGAAGAAGAAGAAGAGAAGAAGAAGAAGAAGAAGAAGAAGAAGAAGAAGAAGAAGAAGAAGAAGAAAGAAGAAGAAGAAGAAGAAGAAGAAGAAGAGAAGAAGAAGAAGAGAAGAAGAAGAAGAAGAAGAAGAAGAAGAAGAAGAAGAAGAAGAAGAAGAAGAAGAAGAAGAAAGAAGAAGAAGAAGAAGAGAAGAAGAAGAAGAAGAAGAAGAAGAAGAAGAGAAGAAGAAGAAGAAGAAGAAGAAGAAGAAGAAGAAGAAGAAGAAGAAGAAGAAGAAGAAGAAGAAGAAGAAGAAGAAGAAGAAGAAGAAGAAGAAGAAGAAGAAGAAGAGAAGAAGAAGAAGAAGAGAAGAAGAAGAAGAAGAAGAAGAAGAAGAAGAAGAAGAAGAAGAAGAAGAGAAGAAGAAGAAGAAAGAAGAAGAAGAAGAAGAAGAAGAAGAAGAAGAAGAAGAGAAGAAGAAGAAGAAGAAGAAGAAGAAGAAGAAAGAAGAAGAAGAAGAAGAAGAAGAAGAAGAAGAAGAAGAAGAAGAAGAAGAAGAAGAGAAGAAGAAGAAGAAGAAGAAGAAGAAGAAGAAAGAAGAAGAAGAAGAAGAAGAAGAAGAAGAAGAAGAAGAAGAAGAAGAAAGAAGAAGAAGAAGAAGAAGAAGAAGAAGAAGAAGAAGAAGAAGAAGAAGAAGAAGAAGAAGAAGAAGAAGAAGAAGAAGAAGAAGAAGAGAAGAAGAAGAAGAAGAAAGAAGAAGAAGAAGAGAAGAAGAAGAAGAGAAGAAGAAGAAGAGAAGAAGAAGAAGAAAGAAGAAGAAGAAGAAGAAGAAGAAGAAGAAAGAAGAAGAAGAAGAAAGAAGAAGAAGAAGAGAAGAAGAAGAAGAAGAAGAAGAAGAAGAAGAAGAAGAAGAAGAAGAAGAAGAAGAAGAAGAAGAAGAAGAAGAAGAAGAAGAAGAAGAAGAAGAGAAGAAGAAGAAGAAGAGAAGAAGAAGAAGAAGAAGAAGAAGAAGAAGAAAGAAGAAGAAGAAGAAGAGAAGAAGAAGAAGAAGAAGAAGAAGAAGAAGAGAAGAAGAAGAAGAAAGAAGAAGAAGAAGAAGAAAGAAGAAGAAGAAGAAGAAGAAGAAGAAGAGGAAGAAGAAGAAGAAGAAGAAGAAGAAGAAGAAGAAGAAGAAGAAGAAGAAGAAGAAGAAGAAGAAGAAGAAAGAAGAAGAAGAAGAGAAGAAGAAGAAGAGAAGAAGAAGAAGAGAAGAAGAAGAAGAGAAGAAGAAGAAGAGAAGAAGAAGAAGAAGAAGAAGAAGAAGAAGAAGAAGAAGAAGAAGAAGAAGAAGAAGAAGAAGAGAAGAAGAAGAAGAGAAGAAGAAGAAGAAGAAGAAGAAGAAGAAGAAGAAGAAGAAGAAGAAGAAGAAGAAGAAGAAGAGAAGAAGAAGAAGAAGAAGAAAGAAGAAGAAGAAGAAGAAGAAGAAGAAGAAGAAGAAGAAGAAGAAGAAGAAGAAGAAGAAGAAGAAGAGAAGAAGAAGAAGAGAAGAAGAAGAAGAAGAAGAAGAAGAAGAAGAGAAGAAGAAGAAGAAAGAAGAAGAAGAAGAAGAAGAAGAAGAAGAGAAGAAGAAGAAGAAGAAGAAGAGAAGAAGAAGAAGAAGAAGAAGAAGAAGAAGAAGAAGAAGAAGAGAAGAAGAAGAAGAAGAAAGAAGAAGAAGAAGAAGAAGAAGAAGAAGAAAGAAGAAGAAGAAGAAGAAAGAAGAAGAAGAAGAAAGAAGAAGAAGAAGAAGAAGAAGAAGAAGAAGAAGAAGAAGAAGAAGAAGAAGAAAGAAGAAGAAGAAGAAAGAAGAAGAAGAAGAGAAGAAGAAGAAGAAGAAGAAGAAGAAGAAGAAGAAGAAGAAGAAGAAGAAAGAAGAAGAAGAAGAAGAAGAAGAAGAAGAGAAGAAGAAGAAGAAGAAGAAGAAGAAGAGAAGAAGAAGAAGAAAGAAGAAGAAGAAGAAGAAGAAGAAGAAGAAGAAGAAGAAAGAAGAAGAAGAAGAAAGAAGAAGAAGAAGAAGAAGAGAAGAAGAAGAAGAAAGAAGAAGAAGAAGAGAAGAAGAAGAAGAGAAGAAGAAGAAGAAGAAGAAGAAGAAGAAGAGAAGAAGAAGAAGAAAGAAGAAGAAGAAGAAGCGGTACTTGCATATTCAACAAATTTTGTATGTTATAACTTTAATACATTGTATCAGTACTTTACACTGTACTTATATTTTGTGTAGCCTACTTATATAAGTCCCGTTTCACAACTACCAACACCAGCCAGACACGTATAACGGTGTGTGCCAGACATTCGAGTATTTTCAATGTAATTACAAAATGAGAAGACTGACATCTACCAGTCATTCATTGACTGCACAAACATGGAACAGCAATGGTCAGGCACATTGCTGCATTGTATGATTAGTCTACCTTCCACATAATTATTGCAAAATAATGGAGGTGCAATTCCTTGGTGAAGACTCTAGCCGCGCGGCTCAATTAGTCGCGACTGGAGCACATAACCCTATAAATTCATTAGATTCGATAATTCATTAGATATGATAATTGAAAATTTAATATAGTAGCAAACACTTCTAATTCATCTGCCGCCATAACGTTCATACAACATACTTTACTCCCGATGTCTTCACCACGGTCTTAGAATCAAGGAATTGTCAATAAAAATATAATTAATCATTAAATCTAATAGATTTATAGGTTATGTGCTCCAGCCACGACGGCCCTGGACGCGCATCACTAGCCACATGGCTGGAGTTGCGTGTTGTATGTAGTCAAGTAATTGTAGTCTTTTACTATTAATTCAATTTAATAATTTTTATATCAATAAATGATCCATATAGCAATTTATACCACCCGCATGTTGAAGGCAAGGTTTTTGAAAATGAACATGATAAAATTAGCTAATACAATATTTAGCTTTTGATAATTGTCCCAGTGGTCAAAGCGTTTTACACCAGCACATCTGTAGTTTTATCTCAAAGACAGGGCTTGTAGTTCATCATTTCCATTAGTCATATTGAGTTGATTTGCATCCCACAGCCATGATACTTGCTTGCTACCGGGACTCAATAAATTTCAACTCCAACTCACAAAATTCGGTACAAATTCGACATCGGACAGACGAATCTTGGCCGACATTTGCGACCTGCGGGAGCAACGCCAGGTCAGCATTGCGGTATGGGCCTGAGTAATATATAAATATTTAGTATTATTATAAAGTAATTGGGGAAACTGTTCCATTTGCAACAATGCAAATGCAAGCTCAACATCTACGAAATCAGTGAGTGTAGAAATGCTCAATAGGATATGGCATCGCTCATATGAGTCAAGCCCCTACATTGACGCGCTGAATTTATTTTGGTTGACATCAGAAAAAAGACGCTATCATATACTTAAAGCTAAGAGACAGGAGCCAATACGCATCTATACTGCCCGTATGGGGCACTTCAGTATATGGGCCATTGTATGCAAAAATGGAGAATCAGAAACAATGCAGAGTTAAGTAACATTTTGCGAGGAGAAAATATAGTACGATTCATGAAGTCTAGAAGAATCAGCTGGCTGGGACATGCGCAAAGAATGGAGAACAATAGGATGCAGAGGTAGGTGCTTGTTGGAAGAATGGAAGGAAAGAGGAAAAGAGGTCGCCCGAGAACACGTTGGCTACAGGATGTAGAAAAAGATCTGGCGTGCTTAGTAGTGAGGAGCTGGAAGAGACTGAACAATCAGAGGGATGAATGGAGGCGAATTGTTGAGAAGGCCAAGATCCACGCAGGGCTGTAGCGCATTCGTAAGTAGCCGATTATAAAAATATCTAGTTTTAAATTATATTGTAATAAGGAAAACATTTAATGTCAAAAACGGCCACAGCCTAATTGAATGAAGACAGAAAAGGTTTAATAATTTAGAAAACCATTAAAGAATAGACAGAGAAGGTTTAGGTGAAAGCAGGCTATACACACATAATAGTATGTGCTAACAAATTAAATTCAATAGCTACCACCCAAAACTGATATTGATCACCTAAGAGTTCTCCTTTGTGAAATAGGGCATCAAAGAAATAATTCTAACGGGAATAGTTATTGTAAGTTGATTGAGTTTTTGGGATGTATTTGTTTGCTTGTTTAACTGAATAAATAATGAGAAAAAGGTGACAAGTGATAAATATTCCAATTGAAGACGGTAGCCTGCAATCCAAGCACAAGTTGCAGGCAGTCAGTTGACTCCATTCAGAATGCAACTTCACAACAAATAAACATAGAAGAAAACCATCTATTATGTAGTCTGTAGTGAATAGCAATCTCTACTCAGCCGGAAAATATTCAACAAATTTTGTATGTTATAACTTTAATACATTGTATCAGTACTTTACACTGTACTTATATTTTGTGTAGCCTACTTATATAAGTCCCGTTTCACAACTACCAACACCAGCCAGACACGTATAACGGTGTGTGCCAGACATTCGAGTATTTTCAATGTAATTACAAAATGAGAAGACTGACATCTACCAGTCATTCATTGACTGCACAAACATGGAACAGCAATGGTCAGGCACATTGCTGCATTGTATGATTAGTCTACCTACCACATAATTATTGCAAAATAGTAGAGGTGCAATTCCTTGGTAACGACTATAGCCGCGCGGCTCAATTAGTCGCGACTGGAGCACATAACCTATAAATTCATTAGATTCGATAATTCATTAGATATGATAATTGAAAATTTAATATAGTAGCAAACACTTCCAATTAATCTGCCGCCATAATGTTCATACAACATACTTTACTCCCAATGTCTTCACCACGGTCTTAGAATCAAGGAATTGTCAATAAAAATATAATTAATCATTAAATCTAATAGATTTATAGGTTATGCGCTCCAGCCACGACGGCCCTGGACGCGCATCACTAGCCACATGGCTGGAGTTGCGTGTTATATGTAGTCAAGTAATTGTAGTCTTTTACTATTAATTCAATTTAATAATTTTTATATCAATAAATGATCCATATAGCAATTTATACCACCCGCATGTTGAAGGCAAGGTTTTTGAAAATGAACATGATAAAATTAGCTAATACAATATTTAGCTTTTGATAATTGTCCCAGTGGTCAAAGCGTTTTACACCAGCACATGTGTAGTTTTATCTCAAAGACAGGGCTTGTAGTTCATCATTTCCATGAGTCATATTGAGTTGATTTGCATCCCACAGCCATGATACTTGCTTGCTACCGGGACTCAATAAATTTCAACTCCAACTCACAAAATTAGGTACAAATTCGACATCGGACAGACGAATCTTGGCCGACATTTGCGACCTGCGGGAGCAACGCCAGGTCAGCATTGCGGTATGGGCCTGAGTATTATATAAATATTTAGTATTATTATAAAGTAATTGGGGAAACTGTTCCATTTGCAACAATGCAAATGCAAGCTCAACATCTACGAAATCAGTGAGTGTAGAAATGCTCAATAGGATATGGCATCGCTCATATGAGTCAAGCCCCTACATTGACGCGCTGAATTTATTTTGGTTGCCATCAGAAAAAAGACGCTATCATATACTTCAAGCTAAGAGACAGGAGCCAATTCGCAACTATACTGCCCGTATGGGGCACTTTAGTATATGGGCCATTGTATGCGAAAATGGAGAATGGAAAATCAGAAGCAATGCAGAGTTAAGAAACATTTTGCGAGGCGAAGATATAGTACGATTCATGAAGTCTAGAAGAATCAGCTGGCTGGGACATGTGTAAAGAATGGAGAACAATAGGATGCAGAGGCAGGTGCTTGTTGGAAGAATGGAAGGAAAGAGGAAAAGAGGTCGCCCGAGAACACGTTGGCTACAGGATGTAGAAAAAGATCTGGCGTGCTTAGTAGTGAGGAGCTGGAAGAGACTGAACAATCAGAGGGATGAATGGAGGCAAATTGTTGAGAAGGCCAAGGTCCACGCAGGGCTGTAGCGCCTTTGTAAGTAGCCAATTATAAAAATATCTAGTTTTAAATTATATTGTAATAAGGAAAACTGTTCAATTTGCATCTATGAAATCTAAACAAATACAAGCTTGACCTCTACGAAATTAGTTTGGGTGAGTGTGTATAAATTGCATTGCTCATAATAGATAAGTTATAAGCCCCTACATAGACGCGCTGAATTTATTTTGAACGTCTTCAAAAAAAAGCACTGGTATAATTTAAGGAACAATAATATGCATCCTGTTAACAAGCTGAGAAAAATAAACGTTCATAGTTGGGGCCTTGCCCTACCGTAGTTAGGCTACTTCCTCTGAATCTCAACACTCGGGTCCCGTTCAGAGAATGTCTGCTTCAGAACAGATCCACTGACAGTTTAATATGGACTTTGAAATAAATTTTTGGTAGGCTCAAGTCAGTTTATTATTGGAACCCCCTTACAATCGCAGCTCTGTTTATTTGTCATAATCAACCCGATTCAACCAGAATTCTCAAGTTCCAAAACAACCTGATTCAAGTGAGATTCACTTTGAACTA